>NC_051426.1:2834003-2839003 GCF_015228065.2 Penaeus monodon | reverse complement strand
AGTCAGACAAAACGAACAGGGAAGAAGGGAAAGTAGAGAGAAGAATAGAAATGATACAAGTACACATGCTTTTGCATTTAGAGATGAATCATGTTTTGCTTCGCTTTATAAAACAGTTGCATGCATGGCTGCCTGCACACATGTGACGCTCATCATCGTTAAGCCTTTCGATAGGTGACGAACCAGTGAAAATAGATTTTTTTCGTGATGATTGTATCTCTATTATTAGTACTGCTAAGTACAAAGAAAGCCACATCGAAGAGGGAAGGAGAAGGGGAGGGAGAGGAAGAGGAAGAAGGAGAGGAGAGGCTGAGGGAGAGGGAGAAGGAGAGGAAAGGAAGGAGGGAGAGGGAGAAGGAGAGGAAAGGAAGGAGGGAGAAGGGAGAGAGAGAGGAAAGGAAGGAGGGAGAGGGAGAGGGAGAGAGGAAAGGAAGGAGGGAGAGGAGGAGGAGGAGGAGAGGAAAGGAAGGAGGGAGAGGGAGAGAGAGAGGAAAGGAAGGAGGGAGAAGGGAGAGAGAGGAAAGGAAGGAGGGAGAAAGAGGGAGGGAGGGAGGGAGGAAGGGAGGGAAGGAAGGGAGGGAAGGAAGGGAGGGAGGGAAGGAAGGAAGGAAGGGAGAGAGGGAGACATCCACAGATGTATACACACACATAGACACACTAGGTGTGTGTATGAAATTCCCTAATTTTCAGATTTCATGTTTTCTTCACCATAAAGCACAGCTATATGAATAAAATTTTACTGTATGTTCGTTTACATGTATGCCCTGTATGTTCATATATAAGCGCGTGTGTGTGAGTATGAGTATGAGTGTGAGTGTGTGTAAGTGTAAGTTTGTGTGCGTGGGAGTGTATATATGTGTATGTGCGCGCGCAAGTGTGTGTGTTTGTGTGTGTATGTGTGTGTTTATGTGGGTGTATGTGTGTGTTTATGTGCTACCTAGCACAGCACACATCACGGATAACTAATTTCTTAGGCTCCCTTCAGATAAACGTTTTATTTTAAATTAAGTTTCACCATGAGGGATACGTAAGAAAAAAAAAAAAAAAACGTGTTTACAAACCTAGTAAACAAGGTAACCCAAAAAAATCGGTAAATGGCTTGGTCCTGATAACGCCAAATTCTTCCCTCTCACACGACATGGCGCGAAAAAATCCTCGCGTGAGAACCAGAGGCAACAGGAGCATGGATAGCACGCCCGCCCTTTTTTCTTTTCTATTCCTTTTTCTTATTTCTTTTTTTTTCTTCTTTCTTTCTTTCTTTCTTTCTTTCTTTCTTTCTTTCTTTCTTTCTTTCTTTCTTTCTTTCTTTCTTTTTTTTTTTTTTGCGTTCTTGTGGCTCGGGCGAATTGTGACTCTCCACGAGTTTACACGCACGCGCCCTGTGTTGAACGGCCTTGTTGGATACGTGTATTCATGTAACGTGTGAGAGAGAGAGAGAGAGAGAGAGAGAGAGAGAGAGAGAGAGAGAGAGAGAGAGAGAGAGAGAGAGAGAGAGAGAGAGAGAGAGAGAGAGAGAGAGAGAAACAAAGAAAAGAAAAGAAAAAAAGAGTAAAGAGTTTACTATGACTGCAGATCAACGTCGAGAATCCACCTGTTAACAGATTCTCGATGCTTTCATGTCAACACTACTACTACGAAGCCGCCTTCACAAGCTATTTTAAATAATAAACGGACCAATGAGCGACCGGTATGTCCTTTGGAAGCGTTGCGGATTGGCTGTTCAGATTCCTCGAGGGGAACCAATAGGTCGGTTAAATACAGAACGGCGGGTAATGAGGTTAGGCGACGCAAGGTGCGACAGTGTGTCATGAGCGAGCAGAGTGTGTGGGCGCTGTGCCAACGCCGGCATGAACATGAATCAAAAGGGAGATTTTTTTGTTTTTTTCGGACATGAACTGAAAGAAAAAGAAGAAAAACTGTCATAGGCTGACGAGACGCACCTGACAACGTGTCTGTGTGGGCTTTGCAACAGACTATTTCGCGAGTAATTTCCTTATATTAATCAAATATCCATAATAACAAAAATAAGTAGATAATGACTAAATAAAATTAAATAAATAAATAAATAATAATAAATATATAAGTAAATAAATAATAATAGATATACAAGTAAATAAATATAATAAAATAAATTGCGTACCACTTCTAAATCTGAAATACATACTTGAACACTTTGCCCAGTTCGTGAATCAAATAAATTCGATATTCAGCACACTCTAAATCAAACATGCAAGTCCCCGCGATTATCAGCCGTCATCGAAGAAATCTGACAGTCACTTATCAGACCAGGGAAGCCATCGCAGTTCTTAAATCACAGTAACAAGGCTTTCCTCTCAGCACTAAACCTCAAAGGTGTAGATTTGTCTTCGGTCTGTCTCATAACCACATGACTGATCTCAGAACCGCCCTGGCTTTCGCATATAATTACCACGATTCGTCTAGCACATTAATCATTTGCAGTCATCACCTTGCACCTTGCTACGGTTGCGAATGTCAACGCCAGCGGGAAAGATTTACGTGCGGATGTGAAAGTTGGGTTGTCTTTCCCGCAGACTTTTGGATAGTTCTCGTAGTTTTGTAAGACTGGACTGTGTGTTGTGTATACGATTGTGTGTTCGTATAGGAGCGTTTATGGTGTATCAAAAACTGTACGAGTTTATCATTTATTAGTATAATCATAAACTGAAGGAAGACCTACTTCGAAAAAAATACGAATAAAAAAAAGGTGGAAACAATAATGATATCGTTCGATAATCAAGAAAATTAACCATACGATAAAACTAATCCGAAGAATGTAAAGGAAAAAAACAAGGAAAAACAAAACAACATCGCCAGACAGAACCTTACCGTCCTGTCCCTGAGATTGAAGACACGGCAGGGCAAGGAGACAGTGTAATCCAAGATGGCGGTCATGTTCAGTTCCTCCGTCGCCAGATAGGGCTGACCCGTGTCCTCCGAGCCGTAGAACCATTTCCGGGAACCCGCTTCCAGCACTCCTGAAGAAGGGGGGGAAGAGGAAATTTAGAATGTTTACTTGTGGCAGGTTTGCATGGAATTTGGTGCATCGTGATTTTTAATTTTGAACGCTTTTTTTTCGTACTTTTTTTCTTTGTTAATGTTTCTGTCTCAGTTTCTGTTTCTCTCTCTCTCTCTCTCTCTCATGGCTAAAAAAAAAAATCATGGGCTGTAATGTCCCTGAAGTCCTCGCAGCTCTGTTGTATTCGAGAGAACAAGTAGAGAGTGTGTTCTTGGCCAATAAAGCTTTCCAAACGGAGATTTACCAAATTTTCCGCATTCTGAGCCTTAAAAAATAGGCATAGAAAATTTCCCCAAACATTGTTGAAATGCCGTTTTTTTTCCTCTTTCTCTGATCTTTTTTTCTCCCTCGAAAACTTTTCACTTTCTTTCTTTTTTTTAAATGTCTTCAGCAGGATACAATATTTATTTCTCTCTGCTATTCTGTCCGCGGATTCTATTATTTTTTGGTTTGGAATCTAATTATCATATGATGAAAAACTGAATACAAGACTGATCACAGAAGAGGTTATATATATATATATATATATATATATATATATATATATATATATATATATATATATATACATATATATATACATATAAATATATATATACATATATATACATATATATAATATATACATATATATACATATATATACATATATACATATATATACATATATATACATATATATATATACATATATATATATATATATATTGTAATAAAAAGAAATTGTTGTAACAAAAAGAAAAATAGTATCTGCTTATTTGAGAGAGAAATTCCTCACATCAATGAATAAAACACTTTCTTTAATCAATATAAACGGAGAAAAAAGTTGGTAATAAAATTTAACGATCGAACTTACGCTGAATTCCTTTCACACTAAAGTGCTCCCCCACAGATTTTAAACGGCTGCATAATTGCTCTCTTGAAAGGTGGCTTTCAAACTCCCATTCCCCTTCATCATTGCTCTATCGCCCCAAGAGTTACGGCTTCTTGTCACCCTCGACCCTCCTTCGCACGCACAGATCTCAAGTGGAAGCCCCGTGAAAGCTACCATGTGTCGAATCACACTCCCTCTGCGTAAACATGGCGCTGGCGTTTGTTTGTAAACAGAGGTGGGTTATTCTCACCGGTCGATGGCCACGGAAATACCCCAGCTGTTTCTTTCCTTTTCATTTTGATTTTATGGAAGCGACGACGGAAAGTACCGTAATCTTGGGTTTGTGATACGAGCGATGATTATCTGAAATCTGTTCGACGAAGCTCGGTAATACGTGTTTCATAGTATATGGGGATTGTTGTCCACTGAAGATTATAACAGACCAGGAATATCTTGCGAAGCCGGTTCACCTCACGCTTTTTCTCTCTCTCGTTTTTTCTTCTTTTTTTCGACCATTCCCCGAACACCTGGAAAAGATTACACAGGTCGATACCTTCCGCTCTCCCGATTTTAGCGAACGCACTCATTCCACGGTTATTATTATTAAGCTCGTACCTTTTAATTAAAATGTCAGGGTTAAGGGAGCATGTCACATCGGAGGCATTAAATGAGTTCCGATTTTATCTTGCAGGCATTATAAACTTAGATTAATGAGTATTTAATTAATTGAGAGTCCTAAGTTTCCTTTTAACGCCTCGATCAGCGTTATATATCCAGCCATAATGTTGTCGCTGGTATGTACACTCTCTGCTATGTCTTAAAGCTTAATTATCTTGCTAATTGGCGTGATCATGAAATGAAATATTTGAAATGTGAGAAGTTACGATATTAATGGTTCCCGCCATTTGGACGGAGAGGGATGTAGCGAAGATTAGGTGGATACGAAACGGATTTATTTTTGCCGTTATAGACATGCACACCTATGTGTGTTTGCGTGTATGTGGGATATGTATGCATATATATATATGTATATATATATATATATATATATATATATATATATATATATATATATATATATATATATAT
>NC_051426.1:2824003-2826503 GCF_015228065.2 Penaeus monodon | reverse complement strand
CATTCACCCCCACTCCCCCTTCAACCCTATTTCTCCTCCTCCCCCTAAAAAAAAAATCTAACCTCATTCCTCCCCAACCCCTTTCCTTTCTACCCTAACCCACCCTTTACCCTAACCCCCTCCATCACTAACCCTTCTCCCCCTTTACCCTAACCCTCCCTTAACGTCCATTCGTATATGTTATGGGTATTTAAGGTAATCCATTTTTCACGGACTTCCGGCTTCGTCCCCTGCGAGACACCGCGAGAAACGGCGAGATCTTGCGGGATGGCGTTTTATCATCCATCTTCATTTTTCTTTTCGTTTTTTTTTTTTGCATTTTTGGGGATAGATAGATAGAGATAGATAGATAGAGAGAGAGAGAGAGAAGGACAGACAGACAGGGATCGAAACAGATACAATAGCTACATAAAAATATAAGCAGATAGTTAAACATTGCAAAGAACATACAGCAAAATACAGAATACAAGTAAAACACACAAAAAAAAAAAAAAAAAAAGAATAAATGCATACTCCCCCCCCCCCAAAAAAACAATAATAATAATAAATATAAAAATAAACAAATAAATAAATAAAATCAGACAAAAAACAAAACAAAAAACCTCGCATTCAGTAAAGTTCCCTCTCAAACGAGCATCACAGAGAGAGAGTCCTTAGTGCCACTCGAGGGCCAGAGGAGCAGATCGAAGTGATGGAAGGGCACTCACTGACAGGCAGATGTGGCACTCCACGCCCCTATACCCTCGCTTCGTCTCTCCCTGTCCTCGCTCTCTCTTTTTCTATTCCCTTTTTCTATTGCAGCTTTCTTTTGTTCTCTTTTCGTTCTCTGTGTTTTCATTTATTTCCCTTTTTCTCTTTATTTTTATTATTTTTTTCTTTTCATTTTTTTTCTTTTTTTTATCCTCTATCTTCTTTTCTGTCTTCTCATTTCCTTTCATTTTCTCTTTCTTTTTCTTTTTCTTTTGGGTCTTTCTTTTACTTTCTGTTTTCTCACTGCTTTTCCTTTTCTCTTTCATGTCTTCTCGCTCTCTCTTCCTTCATTCTTTCCCTCTCTGTCTCTTACTCTCCGTTTTCTCCCTCTCTCTTCCTTCTCTCTTTAATTTTCCGTCTTCTCATTCATTTTCCTTCCTCTCTCACTTTCTGTTTTCTCGCTCTCCCTTCCTTCTGTCCTTCACTTTCTGTTTTCTCTCTTTTTCATCTTTCACCCTCTGTTCTCATTCTCTCTTTCTTATCTCCCTTCCCATTCCTTCTCTTCTCCTTCGTCCTTCGCTTCTGTCTTTCCCCTTTTCTTTTTCCCTGTTCCCTCCCTCATTCCTTAGTCTTTCTCCCTTCTCGTTCATCCCTCATTCTCTCGCTTTCTTTACTCATTTGTCTTTCTCTCCCCTCATCACTCATTCTCCCCTCCTCTCATTCTTTCGTCTTTCTCTCCCCCTCCCCATTCCCTTGTTTCTCTCTCCTCCTCTCCCCCTTTCTTACCTCTTACGTCTTCTCTCCCTCTTCCCCATCGTAACGTCTGTCAAGGGAACACCTTAGAGCAGCGGGGGGGGGGGGGGGGGAGTTCTGTTCTCGCGCTTTTGATCAGGTTTTTTCCCCACTTTTCGGTTCTTTGAGTGTTTGTCTTCCTGTCTTTGCCTGCTTGTCTGTCTGTCTGTCCGTCTCTCTCTCTCTCTCTCTCTCTCTCTCTCTCTCTCTCTCTCTCTCTCTCTCTCTCTCTCTCTCTCTCTCTCTCTCTCTCTCTCTCTCTCTCTCTCTCTTTCTCTCTCTCTCTCTCTCTCTCTTTCAATCTCTCTCTCTTTTGTGCGCGTGTGTGTGTGTGTGTGTGTTTGTGCTTGCGTGCGTGCGTGTGTGTATTTATTATTATGAACATATGTTTGTGTGTACGAGTTTTTTATGTGTACTTATGTATGCGTGTGTGTGTATGTGTTTATGTGTGCCTATGTGTAACTGCGTGCATGTTTGTACGTTGTTGTGAAAGCGTTAACATTTCAGCATATGTTGGGTATTTGTGCGGGTATATATGAGTGTGTTGTGTAAGCGAGACAAGTGCGTGTGGGTTACCGCCCCGCACTTGAAAATTAGACCCACATTCCGCAAATGAAAATAAGGGAAACAGCGTGTGAAAATAGAAGAGTAAAAATGCTGTTACAGAATCCCTCCCATCCTGACCCCCCTTGTCCCTCCTCCCTCCTCTCCCCCCCCACTGCCCCTTCCTCCCTCTCGTTTATCTCCCCTTACCTCTGACCCTCCCTCCCTCCCTCCCTCTCCCACATCTCCCTTCCCTCTGTCCCTCCCTCCCTCTCTATCTCTAATCTCTTCTCCCTCTGTCCCTCCCTCCATCTCCCTCCTCTTCCCCTCCCTCTCACCCTCTCCTTCATAACCCCTTCCCTCTGTCCCTCCCTCCTCTCTCCCTCCTCTTCCCCTCCCTCTGTCTTTAGCTCACTCTCTCCTTCCCTCCCCCATTTCCTTCCCTCCCTCCCGCTCCCTCTGTCCCTCCCTCCCT
>NC_051426.1:2816503-2819003 GCF_015228065.2 Penaeus monodon | reverse complement strand
TTGAGCATACAATACGCACAGGGTTTTCTCTGTTGCTTCACTTTCTGCAAAATCTGTTAATTGGTGGTCTGATTTATATTCATTACCTCATAACATCTTTCATAATAGGAAAATGTATAATGAAATCTATTTTTTGAAGTGGTCATCATTTCCACATTAAATCACTTAATTACCTTTTAATGCGACACTGACTGAACTATTCTTTACTTTCATGTATATAGTACATTAATTTGTTACTTGTATTAGTGATACGCACATATAACATTGGGTTATATGTTTTTGTATTAATTTTTATACAACATTTAACATGTATTTACGGATGGCGCCACGCACGAAAGAAAAATCACCTGTCATAATGTATATACAGGGAAAGCCGTCTTGTAATACAATACGCCATGTTGTCAAATCAAAGTGAATGTGACAAATTTAACTAACGGCTTTAAACACATTACGCATTTACATAAACTGATAAAATAAAATGTGATATAGTTAACAGGTGTTACGAGCAAAGCATCACGATCGTACATGAAAATATACTTGCATGTGGCATGTTGCCATACTATATGCACGGCATGCAAAGATGCACTTCATAATAATGCGTTATGTTGCGTTTGACACTGTATATCAGACCAGGGTTAGACTCTCTTGTTTACACGTGGATGAACAAACATAATGATATAAGCGAAACGTTGGTCATTATCGTAGCTCTGGCATGCGCATGCGATGTGGTTTAGGTTTCATTAAAGTTTGTTTTGTTATGGTTAATGAGCTGTTTCATTTAGTATTTGATGAGCTGCAGGTGATCTGTAGTTTGCAGAGTTCTTATCTGTCTGTTTCTGCCTCTTTGTCTGTCTGTATGTCTGTCTATTTCTCTACCTCTGTCTCTGTCTCTGTCTCTGTCTCTGTGTCTGTCTCTGCCTGTCTCCGTCTCCGTCTCCGTCTCTGTCTGTCTGTCTCTGTCTCTGTCTCTATCAGTCTCTTTCTCTCTCTATCAGTCTCTCTCTCTCTCTCTCTCTCTCTATCAGTCTCTCTCTCTCTCTCTCTCTCTCTCTCTCTCTCTCTCTCTCTCTCTCTCTCTCTCTCTCTCTCTCTCTCTCTCTCTCTCTCTCTCTCTCTCTCTCTCTCTCTCTCTCTCTCTCTCTCTCTCTCTCTCTCTCTCTCTTCTCTCTCTCTTACACTTCTTACAGCCTTTATTAAATTTATCTAGAATGAAAAAAAATAATTTTGATTCTTCTTTACAAAGATTTAATACTAAATAACTGACTAACACACAAGGATATACTAAATACTACAGTTAATGTCTGTGCTACACAGAAAGAGAGAAAGATCAATGACAGACAGCGAAAATTTTCCACATAAACACAAAAAAAATGGAATGAATCTTGTTTTGCACCTTGAACGTCAGAGAGAGAGAGAGAGAGAGAGAGAGAGAGAGAGAGAGAGAGAGAGAGAGAGAGAGAGAGAGAGAGACTGATAGAGAGAGAGAGAGAGACTGATAGAGAGAGAGAGAGAGACTGATAGAGAGAGAGAGAGATTGATAGAGAGAGAGAGAGAGACTGATAGAGAGAGAGACTGATAGAGAGAGAGACTGATAGAGAGAGAGACTGATAGAGAGAGAGAGAGAGAGAGAGACTGAGAGAGAGAGAGAGAGAGAGAGAGAAGACTGATAGAGAGAGAGAGAGAGAGAGAGAGAGAGAGAGAGAGAGAGAGAGAGACTGATATAGAGAGAGAGAGACTGATAGAGATATATATATATATATATATATATATATATATATATATATATATAGAGAGAGAGAGAGAGAGAGAGAGAGAGAGAGAGAGAGACTGATATATATAGAGAGAGAGACTGATAGAGAGACTGATATATATATAGAGAGAGACTGATATATATAGAGAGAGACTGATATATATATATAGAGAGAGACTGATAAATAGACAGAGAGAGAGAGACTAATAGACAGACAGAGAGAGAGAGACTGATAGAGAGAGAGAGAGACTGATAGACAGACAGAGAGAGACAGACAGACAGGCAGGCAGGCAGGCAGGCAAGGAGGGGACATAAAGAGAAAGAGATAAGCAAGGATGAAAAGAGAGAGAGCGATATAAGGAGAAAAGGAGATTGGGGAAATTGAGAGAAACAGGAAGAGAGAAAAACAGTAAGAAAGAGAGAAAGGGAAAAAGAAAGTGAGAGAGAGAGACAAAAGAGAAATAGAACGCGGCAGGTAAGTAATGGTAATTTTGACTTGATGGTGCTTCACTTTCTCATGTCCTTCCATCTTATATACGCCGTCCTCTCTCTCTCTCTCTCTCTCCCTTCCTCTCCATTTCTTTCTCTTTCCCCTTCTTCCTCTCTCTCTCTCTCTCTCTCTCTCTCTCTCTCTCTCTCTCTCTCTCTCTCTCTCTCTCTCTCTCTCTCTCTCTCTCTCTCTCTCTCTCTCTCGCTCGCTCTATCTATCTCTCCCTTCCTCCTTCTCCCTCTCCCTCTCCCTCTCCCTCT
>NC_051426.1:2809003-2811503 GCF_015228065.2 Penaeus monodon | reverse complement strand
TCGCTTGCCCCTCTCCCACTCCCTCCCCCTCTGCTACCCCCTCTCCCCCTTCTCCTTCTCCTACTCCTTCACCCCCACTCCTCTACCATCTCCCTCCCCCCTCTCCCACTCCTTCATCCCCCCCCTCCCCATCCTCTACCGCCTCCCTCCCACCCCCCTCTCGGTCGCTATCAGAAAACAGTACTCGATCGCTCGGCCACGGCTGGCAGGCGGCCGAAGGGAGTGACTCAAAAACGCACGAGAAAAATCGTCACATGATTCTCCGTGGTGCCAGAACTAAATGCGGTTGGTAACCCCTTTTCTTCCCGGAGTGATAGGAATTACTTAGAAGTGATAGAAATGATAGGGTATGATAGGAGATTTAGAAATGATGGGATATGATAAGAGAAATAGAAATGATTTGGATATGATAGGAGAGATAAAAATGATGGGATATGAGAGATAAAAATGATAGGATATGATACGAGAGAGGTGATGGGATATGATAAGAGAGATAGAAATGATAAGCGAGATAGAGAACATGAAATGAAACTGATAGGCGAGAGAGAAGATAGGAATGATAGAGAAGGTAAAAAACGACAGGAGAGATAGACATGAAGGCGAGATAGAAAAGATATGAATGATAGAAATGATAAAAAAATATAGGAGAGATAGGAAAGGATAGGAGTGATAGACAATGATAGGCGAGATAGAGAAGACAGGAGTGATAGAAAATATTGGTTTAATATATATATCACACACACACATACATATACATTCATATAAACGTGTGTGTGTGTGTGAGTGTGGTTGTTAGCTTCTGTATGCATGTATCAGGCATAAATACAAACATGAACCTTTTTTTTTCTCTGTTTCTCTCTCTCTCTCTCTCTATCTCTATCTATCTATCTATCTATCTATCTATCTATCCCCCACCCTACCTCTTTCTCTTTCTTATAGCACCCAATTCACACCATTCATAACTAAAAAGGCTTCCATATTAACTCTATCCCTCCTTCCGTCCTTCCCCCCCCCCCCGTCTTTCTCTCCCTTCCCCCCTCCTTCTCTCTTATAGCACCCTACTCACACCCTCCATAACTAAAAAAAACGTCCATATTAACTCTCGTGTTATCGCACTAATAGGCTAAAATTTTCCTCCCTTTTTATGAGATTAGCCTGTGTTGAAGAGGGACGCGGGGAGGTTAGGCCGTATAAGGAGGGTAAGAATTATCTTTTTAACTCTATGGCGTTTTTTTTTTCTTTCTTTTCTTTTTTTTTTTTGTTCTATATTTTGTTTGACATTTCCCGTGTTATGGATATTATTGTTATTGTTTTTGGTGCTTTGCCCCGTGTTATATCTTACTTTTTTTTTTGTTTTCTCCTTTCCGTGTTATATTTCATATTTTGTTTATATTTCGCGTCTTACGTTTTATTTATTTATTTTTTTATTATTATTATTTATTTTTATTTATTTTTTTTGCTTGTTTTTTCGCCTTTCTCTACCTTTTTTCATCAGCCTTTTTCACTTTCACTACCCCCTTTTCACTATATCTACCTTCGGGTTTTCACCTTCAAAACATCTTTTTTTTAACACTATTCTTTTTTATTCACCTGCAATATCCTTTTTCATAATATATATATATATATATATATATATATATATATATATATATATATATTATTTTCTCGTAACCATCGTTATCTTCTTTTTCACCCACGCTTCCTTTTTCACTATTGCTACTTTTTTCACCGTCTTTTCTCAATATCACCCTTTATTAATTTTCTTTTTCTCCTACTTTTTTTCGCCTCGCTTTCGGTTTCATTTTCGTGTTTTCCCCTTCACTTCTCCTTTTCTCGCTCTCATTCCCCTTTCTATATCCTTCTCTTATCTTTTCCTTTCATTATTCGTTACCTACAGTAATATTTTTCACTGTCACTTTCTTCTGCTCTCACCTCTCCACTTTTATTAAGTATCACTCCCCTGTCCTCCTCCCCTTCTTTACTTTCCCATCATTCCTGTCTTTTATCATTATACTCTTCCTCTCCGTCTTTTATTCCTCTTGTTCTATCTCCGTCATTTTCTCTTTTTCTCTCCGTCACCTTTTCTTCTTGTAATCTCCCTCTCCTGTTTTTTCTTCGTGTCCCTCCAGTTTCCTTTACTCCATCTCCCACTCCTCTTTTTCTCTGTTCCCTTCTCTTCGTCCTCTCTCTCTGCCACTCCCTCTCCTCTTACTCTTTTGTCTCCCTCTCCTCCTCTTTGTCTTTCTCTCCGTTTCTCCTCCTCCCCCTCTTCCTCTTCCTTCCCATACTTACGGTTTATTTGTCGTTAGCCTAAATGCTGATCTAGCTGCATAATTCAAGTTGTCATAATTGGATATTTATCTTCTGTATATATAGTTAAAGTGTTTAGTACTTTAATCTGCTCTTTTGTCTGCCACGTTACTTTAAAAAGTCGTTTTTACTGTCAAGTATATAATTCGGTTTGACTGATGACTCAAGTTTATTGCGCCTTTAAATAGTT
>NC_051426.1:2779003-2801503 GCF_015228065.2 Penaeus monodon | reverse complement strand
ATATTTTTGTATTTATGTCAGTTTGTGTGTTCACGCATACTAGGAAGACAGCCACACGTCACATGCGGACTCAAATGTACTTTTATAAATGGGACAAGTGAATGCTTACGCGTTTAGACACACACACATACACCACATGCATGTGTGTGTGTGTATACACACACATACATGTATATATGTATATATATATATATATATATATATATATATATATATATATATATGTATATATATATATATATATATGTATATATGTATATATATATATATATATATATATATATATATATACTTTATATATGGATATTATACACACACACACACACACACACACACACACACACACACACACACACACACACACACACACACACACACACACACACATATATATATATATATATATATATATATATATATATATATATATATATAAATACATGGACACACACATACACATATGTATATGTACACACACACACATATGTATATGCACACACACACACACACACACACACACACACACACACACACACACACACACACACACACACACACACACACACACACACACACACGTTCAGATTCCACCCTTCCACGCACGCATCTCGTAGCTCAGCTCAAGCCGCCAAAATTTCAGCTTCCATCTCTTGATAATTGGAGCGTCAGATAATATGTGTCTCTTGGCTTGTCATGTTCATCTTCGCTTGGGGGCCATTTTGTCGCTGTGTGTAAGCGTTGCGTATGGGAGGAACGGATTTTCGAAAAGTGTATTAATAGAGTGTATAGTCGGTGATGTTTGGTGTTGGTGTGGTTCCTTTTCTCTCTCTCTCATTCTCTGTCTTGCTCTCTCTCTCTCTCTCTCTCTCTCTCTCTCTCTCTCTCTCTCTTTATGTCTTGTTCTCCCTTCCCTTTGATTTGTATTTTTAATATATATATTTATTAATTATATATACATATATTTATATATATATATATATATATATATATATATATATATATATATATATATATATATATATATATATATATATATATATATAAACTACAAATACATATTCGATATTGTCCATTAAAGTTTTCATATTTTCGTACCTAGGGATTATCGAATAATTTACTTGTGACCGTTTATCACCGAATTTGTGCCAGTTCTCGCTAGACATAAAAAGTCGGATATTTGATGTTGCTTATAAATTCTGAAGAAGTTCAAATGTTCCGTCTTCTCTCTCTCTCACTGAGTGTGTTTGTCTATTTGTTTATCTATCTGTGTGTGTTCGTCTGCCTATGCATCTATGTATATATAATGTATGGATATGTGTGTATACTATTGACTGTCTAGATGTACGTGTAAGTATACATCCATATATACCTGCCTATACCGACGTATACTTACAGTATGCGGAGAAACAATTAAATAAATGAAAAAAAGACACAGATAAGAGGCGAAAAGTCCCGCCAAAGGCCCAGCCACTCGTGCGTCGCTGCCGAAGATTAATAGAATTTTGAATAAACTGTCATTTTTCCCCTCCTGTTTGTGTACGTCTGTTTTCCTTAGGGAGACAGACGAGCCATAGCACACTTGTCAACACACCGCGTCTTCTTCTTCTTCTCTCTCTCTCTCTCTCTCTCTCTCTCTCTCTCTCTTTTCTTCTTCTTTTTTCTCTTATTTTTTGTTTATTCGTACGTTGTCTTTTTGGAAGTGATCCAATTAACCTTTCGGGTGGCGACGTTCAAGTACTTACTCTCGGTAAGGCGGGGTTGTATAATGGAGAAATGTGAATTATCGTTGAATATAGGAGTGTTGGGAATATCAGTTCACGTTAAAAAGAGTATTTGATTTAGTTTCACGCATTTGTAGTTATTTTCCAGAACGAGATCGTAAAACATAATCTTCGGTGCAGACGATGAATATTAACGTCAACACAACCCGGCGATAAAGATATTCAGAAATCAACTGGCGAAATGAGACTTGGAGTCCGACTGAATTTCCACCGATGTTTACGCTTCAATCAATAAATGGCGACCGTTATATCCCACAGATTCGGATGTTTGCAAACAATAGATAACTAGTGCAAACCGCAGGTCTGGCAGGTGAAATGAGAGGAGGGCGAGCGAGAGAAATTTCAGGTGGGTTTGGAGCCCGATGGAAATTATGGTTGGTGTGCGACCTTGAGGAATTCCCAAAGGGATTCGAACTCTCTGGCGAGTCTTTGTGCGACGCATTTACGAGTCGTTAATGAGGAGAGAAAGAGATGGAATAAAACAGAGATAGGAAGAGGAGAAGAAGAAGAGGAGAAAGGAGTGTGTTTACGAATTGTTAACGGACAGTGAGAATTCGAAATCGAGGACGAGAGAAGACGCAGACTAACACAAACACAAAGAACCGAACAGATAATCAAGAAAAGCAGCAGAAAAAAATGGTAGAAACGTAACTCAAATAGCGAAAAAAGAAGCGGGAGAAAAAAGATAACGATTGTTTTCACAAGATAAAGCCCTCTTACTTATTCCCTCCTCCTCCTCCTCCCCACCGCCGCCAAGTCCTCACTAGTGTAAGTGTGTTTGTGTGTCACCTCACTTACTTACCCCCATACCCCCCTTGGTCCCTCCCCTTCCGCCTTTTATTCTCCACCTGCCATCGTAAAGTACACACATGTACGCACAAAGCTCTTATGTGTGTGGGAATGCCTGGACATGTGTGTGTATATCATATGTTTCAGCGAACGCGCATGTACGCACACAACCGTACACTTGGCACAGCAGGTGTCATTTCTGTCCCTAGGAGTGCCAAATGGAGTACCCATACCCAGGACGAGTGTATGGTATGGCCTACCAACCGTACAGGTGATGAGAAAAAGAGAGAGATAGGATATTAATTTGATTAAATGGCTGGATTAACTTAATTCGGGTATTTTATCTGTAGGGAAGGGGACAGGGGGCAACAATTAAGAAAGTATGTGGTTAACTATAAGCAGCAGGGTTTGAGATTTTTTTTGCTCCCATCTCTCCTCTCTCTCTCTCTCTCTCTCTCTCTCTCTCTCTCTCTCTCTCTCTCTCTCTCTCTCTCTCTCTCTCTCTCTCTCTCTCTCTCCTCCATTCAGAATTTTTTGTAATTGGACTTTTAAAAATTATTTGTGCACGGATATTTACATAGCTATTTAATCACTTTTTTCTTTTTCGTTTTTATCTGTGGGCTTTTAGTTAATTTTTTCAGTCTGTACATTTTTTTCTCTCTCTCCTGCTCGTGCCTAATATCTCTCTTATCTGTTGGCTGTTTAGGGAGGGAGGGAGAGGAACGAAAGCAAGGAAAAGAGAGAGGGGGAGAAAGAGAAAGAGAGTGGGTGAGGGTCAGAGGCAAAGATAGATAAACAGAGTCAGACAGAAGGCAGAAAAAAACTGAAACGAGGAAATGTTATTTTATAAGGGAGGTAGTCAATAAAAAAAATAAATAAGAAAAAAAAAAAAAAAAAAAAAGATAATGACAATGGCCAAGAAGAGCCATACCCCCCCCCCCCCACCAAAGAACGTGAATGGCCTTAAGAAAGTCGTTTGCCCCTCGATGCCCTTGGATGTTAACGTGTTTTGGCGTCTCTGCGTCGAGAATGGCTCTCCTTATGGCACCCGCGGACCTTACTTGCCTTCCGAAACGAAAGTCACCCTATACAGATATACACGGGGACAGATTGATGTATAGATGGTTGGTTGAGAAATGTACAGATATGTGTTTATGTATGTACGTATTTTTGCGTATAAATATAGTGTGTGTGTGTGTGTGTGTGTGTGTGTGTGTGTGTGTGTGTGTGTGTGTGTGTGTGCGTGTGTGCGTGTGCGTGTGCGTGTGCGTGTGTGGAGTTTATATATATACGTCTGCGTGTTTTTGCGTTTTGTCCAAGGGTATTCTCAGACCAATTGCCGTAAATACGTTTATTAAATATTTTGTTAATTCAAACTTTCATTCATACTATAGGTATCGAGATGTTTACGTTACTGAACAACAACCATGCGTTTGTAGTGCATTAACGTGAGCTTATTGATAATTATTATTTAAAAAAACTAAACATTTATCAAACACGTTGTCAAGCAATTGGTCTGAGAACATCTTTGGACGCGCATATTCTCGTTTAATTATCGTCTTAAACCAGCACCCAAAAGTCCTTTATAAGCATAATGGCATGAGGAATATCCCGGGAAAATATCTATTTCTATAATAGTTCAGGCAAGAGATTGCAATGGCAGAACAGCTGTCAAGATGTAGAAAATCGTATCACTTCAAGCACACATACATAAAAAAAAAAAAAAACTCACGAAAAGATACACTTTGTAAACAGGAGTTAGCGTGGGGGATCCGATCCCATCCGTGGGTGACTGAACCCACTGCAGGTGTGATAGCGGATCCCCTAGCGCGCGCCACACGTTCTGTAAGCGTCATCTATCCTTCGCAGGAAAATCTCGTACTTAGGCGCCTTTGTGCGATGCTCTTCCAACAGATGGCGTTGGATGGGGAGGGGGAGGGGGCTAATGTTTTGAGTTTTTCCTCTGATTTTTTTTTCTTTCCCTTTTTCGTCGCTGCCAAGGTATGAAGGAGCCTATTTTCTCCGCCTGTTTAACTCCGCATCAGTTCTCAAAATTTCGGATATTTGATTAACTACCCTTATTTACCACATTGTTTATCTAATAATTTATTTTTTGATAAATCGGAATGTGTTATGTGCTGATATTGGAAAATATCTATTTCTGAAAACTTGAAAAATTCTGACCTTTGTTTTCTGATTTCTCGATTTATACTTTGATGAAGTGATTGCCAAATGTACTTTTTTATTATCATAAAATTACTCTTGATTTAAACCTACTCCCGTATCCCTAGGC
The DNA here is from genome assembly GCF_015228065.2 of Penaeus monodon. NCBI lineage: Eukaryota > Metazoa > Arthropoda > Malacostraca > Decapoda > Penaeidae > Penaeus > Penaeus monodon. Next base: position 2,796,640 of record NC_051426.1, on the reverse strand, counting down.
GGAATCAGAGGTCTCGAACGAATTTTTTGTTATATATTTTTAAAAATATACTTTTTTATTACACATTTCTGTTTGTAAAGAAATCATTTTGACAATTGAAAAATTTGTCATTTTCGTATTCGTTGCCCGTATTTTACTGCCAAGGTCCTCGCGTTCTCCCAAGAGAGAAAATTTTACGCTGATGCCAAAATCAATATTATTTTCCGAACATTTCTTCATCAACTTTAAATATCTAGCTGAATGAATCCGACCACGATGCTCTAGAAACCTTTGTTCCCTTCTGCTCCTCAGACAAAATGGGAAACGATGCAAAAAGTTCGGAGATTCGACGGCTCGACACGGCAAAGTACCCTACGTTCGAAACCATGAGTAACGACTTCGCGCGTTCGGTTACCTATGACAGCGTGACAAACTGCCAAAGAACGAGGCGCTGATAGTGATAGATTTGGCTGTATTATTCTGCCTCGCGAACGTCACACTAATTGGTTTACTATCCTAGATGCAAGACGAGTGATCTTATTTTACACTTGTGATTCCCTTAATCGGGGCTAAGGCGATGCCCCGGGGTTTGGCAGACCCACCGAATCGGACGCCCTTCCCAACGGCGGCCATTTCCACCTCGGGGACGCGAACGCATAGCCTCTTTACAGCGAGCGAGCGTGGGTGCACCGAACCACCCACGGCTGCAGCTAATGCAAGATTGATGGAGCGAAGGAAGGTGACACGAGCCAAGTGTGAAGATCGATTTATGGTCGATGCGTAATTATTCCGTCGGGACTTTGTTGAAATAAGCATATACTTTCTGGGTCACAAAGTAAAGGTAGTCTAGCCGCAAACACCTACACTCACTGGATAACGATATGTAACCCCACCAACAAAACGATACCAAGAATATAAACGTATATTCTGTCATCTTACATAAACACACACACACACACACACACGCACGCACGCACGCACACACACACACACACACACACACACACACACACACACACACACACACACACACACACACACACACACACACACTCCCTCTCCCTGTCTCCCTCTCCCTCTCCCTCTCCCTCTCCCTCTCCCTCTCCCTCTCCCTCTCTCTCTCTCTCTCTCTCTCTCTCTCTCTTTTAATCACATGCACAAAAACACACACACACGCACGCACACATATATAGACTACAAATACATATTCGATATTGTCCATTAAAGTTTTCATATTTTCGTACCTAGGGATTATCGAATAATTTACTTGTGACCGTTTATCACCAAATTTGTGCCAGTGCTCGCTAGACATAAAATGTCGGATATTTGATGTTGCTTATAAATTCTGAAGAAGTTCAAATGTTCCGTCTTCTCTCTCCTACTGAGTGTATTTATCTACTTGTTTATCTATCACACACACACACACACACACACATTTTTCACTTGCATTATATTTACATCTCTTATTAGGAAAGTTGAGTGTGGTATAGACATGGTAAGTCTTTATCCCCAGCCGCAGCCAGGGCTTCGGAGACCAGCACCATCCCTGGAGAAAAATACTAATAACTTCAGGGAACAACGTCACTCATTTCTCATTCTGAAAAGGGACCAGCCCCTCAATTTGCTGTCCATTAGTTTGTCTTCGTGGCATGTCGTGGACCGAAAGCAGTTAATGGAATTCTTCTGAAGCACTCCCTTCCTGCCCCCCCCCCCTCTCTCTCTCTCTTTGTGTGTGTGTGTGTTTGTGTGCGTGTGTGTGTCTGGTTTTGACTGCTTTTTTGTCACACTCATAAGTAAGTAAACCTGCTTAGCTACATTTTTATATCAAATGCATATATATATATATATATATATATATATATATATATATATATATATATATATATAAAATATATATATATATATAATATATATATATATATATACTTTATATATACTTTATATATATATATATATATATATATATATATATATATAATATATATATGTGTGTGTGTGTGTGTGTGTGTGTGCAAAATTTGAAGAAAACAATGCAAAATCACGTCCTAAACAACCTGCATTTTTGTAATTTACCATGAAAAAATATACAATATATCCTTTACCATACTACTTCTGCATGTGTGAAAACAGCGCGCGAAAACACGCACATAAAGAAAATGGAGAGGAGGATCCGATCCCATCCGTGGGGCATTAAACCTCCTGCAAGCGCGTGCCACATGCCCTGTTAGCCCTACCCATCCTTCGTAGGATGCTCATATATAGACTTTGAATACTTTCCTTTATCGTTTATTCATTTTTACGTCTTTATTCCCTCCTTTATATCAGAACCCTGCAGATCAGTGGATCCTAATTGGACAGTCGCGATCGCAAATGGAATGGCAGCGAGTTAGCAGGGGGGCGCAAAGTCTTTCGGAAAACTGCCATCCGTTAGTCAGTGGTTATATTTAAAACATATTGTGAAGCATTGTCTTTAGGGAATATTAGGTAAATAAATACAGATGAATTTTCTTTTTCTTTACTGATAGTAACGTTGTTATTATTATATATACGAAAAGTGGGAGGATAGCTCTTGAAAAAATGTCGAGAAGTTGCAGATGAGTCGGAAGGTCGAAAAAGGGGTCGCGAGTGTTTTAAAAAATCTTCTGATATAAGAACAAAGGGTTTAGGATATGAATACAATACAAAATGTTATATGCGTATAATATACATTTTGTTAACATAAAACACGTAATACTTTCGTCCTTTCCAGATACAATAACGTGTTCACATTATGTGTATCATACTTTGAAAATATTCACGCTCTTCTTAATGACAGAATAAGAACAAGGCTTAATACAATGTTATTTTGTGAACGCCTTCCCTCTGCAATGTTAAATATCTTGCTGGACAAATTAGGTAAGGTGCCACAGACCACAACTACGATGCCCTAAAAACCTTTGTTTTCTTCTAACCTCAAATTCAACCAGGGAAAATTAACAGACAAAAAGTATAGAATCGACGGCTCGGCATATGGTCGCGTGAGTGTTTGTATAGGCCTGTGCTAACATACCCCTATATTCCATACACCTTTATCTTCCCACTAACGAAGAAAATCGAGTAATACTAACTTTAACCGTGCCTTTATATATATCCACCACGAACCAGGGATAAGGGGACTCCCAACGCCATCCAATGGGAAAGAGAGAGAGGAGGGAAAGGGAGAAAGAGAGAGAAAGAGATATATAAAGAGAAAGGGAGAGAAAGTAATGACCCCAGGGAAGCAACGTCGCTCGTTTCTCATTCTGAAAAAGGACCAGCCCCTCAATTTGGTGTCCATTAGTTCACCCTTACGACATGTCAAGGGCCGATGGCAGCTTATGAAATTCTTCAGGTTGTGTATGGTGTCTCTTCCTGTCTCCCTCTCCTCTTTCATCATTTTCGTTCTTTAGTCTTCTCTGCCTCTTTGATAATCTCTCTCTCTCTCTCTCTCTCTTTCTCTTTCTTTCTCTTTTTTCTCTTTCTCTCTCCTTCTCTCTTCTCTTTTCCATCGCCCTCTATTTCTCCCTCATTTCCACCTTTCCTCCCCCCCCCCACCTTCTCTCTCTCTCTCTCTCTCTCTCTCTCTCTCTCTCTCTCTCTCTCTCTCTCTCTCTCTCTCTCTCTCTCTCTCTCTCCCTCTCCCTCTCCTCTGCCCCCCTTCTCTCTCTCTCTCTCTCTCTCTCTCTCTCTCTCTCTCTCTCTCTCTCCTTTCCTCTACCCTCTCCCTCTCTTCCTCTCTATTTATTTGTCTATCCCTGTTTGGAGGGGCAGACAAATAATTATGTAGGGGTTCATTTGTATGAAGATATACTAGTATATCAATATACATTTTAGCACAGATCTGTGTGGTTTAAGAGAGTGGGAGTGAGTGAGTGAGTTGAAAGAGAGAAAGGTAGAGAGAAAAAGAAAAACAGAAAATGACAAGAAAGGATGAAAAAAAAATCAAAACAAAAATAGACGCTATAAACGATATCACATGACCCGCAAAATCACGCCGAGAGACTAACAGATGGCGCCACCCTCGTGTTTCTTTTTCGCCTTTTTTGCGCTCATTTTCTCCCTCCAGCAGAGTCGTTAGGTTGGCGACGTAATCGTTCCTCTTCTCTCTCTCTCTCTCTCTCTCTCTCTCTCTCTCTCTCTCTCTCTCTCTCTCTCTCTCTCTCTCTCTCTCTCTCTCTCTTTCTCTTTCTTTCTCCTTTTCCATCGCCCTCTCTTTCTCCCTCGTTTCCACCCTTCCTCCCCCCACCTTCTCTCTCTCTCTTTCTCTCCTTCTCTCTCTTTCTTTCCTTCTCTCTCTTTCTTCCATTCTCTCTCTCTCTTTCTCTCCTTCTCTCTCTCTCTTTCTCTCCTTCCCTCTCTTTCTCTCCCTATTATCCCCCCCCCCAACCCCCAACCTCACTCACAAACAAACTTCAATCACATCGCTGGCAACTCTCGGTCATCTGCGGTCATTCATCTACGCTCTATTTACTGATGACAGCATATGCTAATGTTGGTCAGCGTCGCCAAGCATGTGTCATTGACGGCTGAAGTAAAAAAAAAAAAAAAAAAGGGGGTAGAAATTGCAACGCTGTCTTCGTCGTTGGTAGGTTAACCGCGCTTTAATGCAGGGAGGCGATTGGCCGTCCTCGGGAGAGCTCTCTGGCGGTCCATCGATCAAGATGTTACCTTATTTCTATTTCGGGCAAGGGGCAGACAGATACACACATGCACATGCACACACACACACACACACACATATGCACATGCACACACACACACACACATATGCACATGCACACACACACACATGCACATGCACATGCACACACACACATACACACACACACATACACACACACACATATCCACACACATACACACACACACACACACACACACATATCCACACACACACACACACACACACACACACACACACACACACACACACACACACACACACACACACACACACACACGTACGCGCGCGGACCGAATAAAATCCACACATTATCAACGAATTCTGCGGGGGAAAAGTGCCACATCAAAAATAATTCGGGGACGTTTAATAATATCCGTCTAATGGAGCGGACTTTCGCGCCAATTCGGCAAAGCGCTAGATGGCAGCACCGGCAACTGTCACGTGATTAATTAACACGACACTTCCCCCTGACATTCGCTAAATTAACAAGGAACGCGTTAGTTCTTCCCTGCATTACATGAAAGAGAAGTTTCCACATGTCAGATTCAATATGAGCAATATGAAAATTGCACGTTCAGTGTGACTATAGTGGTAAGTGCATTTCGTTGCCCGATAATCAGCAACCATCAGCTCATCTTGTGCGAATTTTTATTATTATTATTACTGTTATCATCATCATCTTTATTATTATTGTCATCATTACTCTTATTATTATTTCCATAAATATTTATTCTTATCTAAATCCTATATTTCTACTTTCAATCTCTTTCCCACTTTTGTCTGTCTATTTATGTATCTATCAACCCATTAATCCACCTATCTATCTATTTATATATGTATCTATCTGTCGCCGCCCCCCCCCCTTCTTCCCTTTCCTCCCTCTCTTTATTCCTCTCTGTCCGTTCCCACCGCAAAACCAAGATGCCCCTTATCACACACATGGCCGGCCAGATCAATGTAATAAAGGGCCGTGACACCAAAAAAGCATTACATCAACCGCTGTACTAACAGATGATTAACACAGCTGCTGCAAAGCGTCCAAGGCGACGGAGTAATTCTGTGATAAGGAGACCGACAGAAAGGGAGAGAGGGAGGGAGGGAGGGGTAGGGAAGGGGGTAAGTGGGTGGATGAGGTGAAGGGGGGGAGAGGAGATAGGGGATGAGGGGGAGAGAAGGAAAAGGGAGGGAGAGAGGGAGCAAGAGAAAGGAGGGGAGGGAACAAGCGAGATAGATAGAGAGAGAGAGAGAGAGAGGTTGATATGATAATTTTTATTTTCAGGACAGTGTACATGCCCTGCAAAAAGCCCGGATAAGATGCTATAGCATCTATCCCAACTGGCTGTTTCTATTTATGTAGAAGGCTATCAGTCAGCCATTAGTTCTACATGCGTGAAGGGCTGTGCCATTTTGCTTACATTATTCTCATATAATCTAGTCAACAACAAAAAAACTAACTTTTATATCACTAATTACACCGAAGATAAGATTACTGTTTATAATAAAATTCATGTAATCAGTAGGTGCTGGTCTCTGGGCAGTGTAACTTGATCGATAGGATGCAGTTTTCGAGCAACAAAGTAAGTAATGTGTAAGATTGTGCGACCTGGACGCCTTGCACATTTTGCAGTGGTGATATGAAACTGGCTTTAATTCCAAGAAAGAGAGAGAGAAAGAGAAAGGAACACAGACAGACAGAGGATAAAAAATGCAATATAGATGATGTGACTCTGCGGCAAATATATCACAGAGAAACAAATAAGGCTATATGGATAAATAATAAATTAATTAATTTATTACTTGATCGATAAATAGGTAGATGTGTAAGGCGATAGACATCCGTTAAATCATAGTTCTTTTGTTTTGCTATCCCATCCTCCCATCTCTTGAATCCGTAGTTGATTATCGATATTCGACATTAAAGAACCAGTCATTGATTATAAATATTTGAGGAATAAGTTATGAGGGAAGTATAGCAGAGAATTCGACTGCATTTGGTGGAGAAATCTATTACAGATTTTAACGAAATACTTCAGTATATGTTCGAGCGACCACGTGAGAACCTGCCGCCATTTTGTTTTTCGTTTTCTTCTTTCTGGCTCCGTGTGTGTGTGTGTGCGCGCGCGCGGGTGTGTGTGTGTGTGTGTGTGTGTATGTGTGTGTGTGTGCGTGTGTGTGTGTGTTGGTGTGTGTTCGTTCGTTCGTGTCCCTGTGTACGAGAATATACACTCTTTTCGCTTTAACAGCCAACTAAATCGAGATCCCTTCAGCGCCAAGAGAATTGACCGCTGTTTGTTGACATCTTCCTCATTGAAGGATTGAGCTTGATTCGGTCCTTGACGCTTGGCTGCTGCTGATTGGCGAATCGTCGCGAATGAAGATTAACCTCTTTTTTCGCGTGCTCTCCTGATTTTTTTTCTTCCTGTTTTTTATTTTTTTTACATTGTCCGTATGGTACATTATTCTCCTACGACACTGCTCGTACGTTTGCTCGCGCGCGCGCGTGTAAATATATAAATATATATATATATATATATATATATATATATATATATATATATATATATATATATATATATAATTTATGATTAAAAAAAAAAAAAAAAAAAAAAAAAAAAAAAAAAAATATATATATATATATATATATATATATATATATATATATATATATATATATCACGCATCATTGGCCCACTGTCAACACGCATTTTCCAGTCCCATTCCACTGAGTCGCTCACCCATTTCCTAGCCACTGACGCTGACTACGCACCAGAGTTGGCTCCTTGGAGAAAATCCCAGCAGCACGGCCGCCTTCAGCCCAAGAGTGACGGCCGAGCTCCCGAATCCCCTTCAGTTTACAGTAGTTGTTATGAAAAGCGTGTAGGCAGGCAAGGGCAACATTGCTTTAACCTTGTTCCAGGTAAGAATATACCTCAGTACGGTGCATAGGGGAGCTCATAAAAGGAGGAGGTGGTGGTGGTGGTGGTGGTGGTGGTGGTGGTGGTGGTGGTGGTGGTGGTGGTGGAGGAGGAGAAAAAGAAGAAGAAGAAAGGTCATGTTGTAGCCACAGTAAGCTTTCATATTTTCAGGATGGATATTTTCGTACATCAATGGCTCCTCGCTATTCACCGCCAGAAACCACTTCATTTATCTAAATTCCCAATTGATATCCCAGGTTTTGAAGTCTGTTTACTCAACAAGTGTTTTTTTTATGACTAACAGCAAACTCGCTTTCCCATTTTTTATATCTCAGCTGAAAAGCGCTTGTAACTGACAATGGTATTAAAAAAATAATAATAATAAAAAATAAAAGATATTTATCTATAACAATTTTTTTTAACGAGTATTTACACATTTTGTGCTGGCGTCTTCTGAAATGTTCAACACTGATCTCAAGTAAGTAATAACTTGAATAAACATGTCCATTTCGCTTCAATTTTGTAAAATTTCTACCCGGCCGCAGAATTATAGAAGCGAATGGAGACTTTTTTTTTCTTTTTACGATCCATCTTAGCATAATCGGCTCTTGATCCCAATCGCATCCAAAGATTTTATTTGTAAATACATCGCATCCAACGCCTTTTTTTCTCTAACTTTTTATTGGTGATGTAACGTATAAGAAATATGCAAACCAACATATAGTTCGCCATTTCCATCAACTACAGCCATTATTTCTGTCTTTGTAGCCGTGATTAGCAACCCTTGTTACACACATTATTTATGATAGCCATTAACCAAAATCAAACTGGCTATATATTCTCGTTTCTCAGCGGTGATGGCCTCTGTAAAGCAACAATTGAAGATTTCACGTTAAAACCGTAATCTCATCTTCTTCATACATACATACATACATATATATATATATATATATATATATATATATATATATATATATATATATATATATAACAGCTAGCAAATTATATGTTATTTACTTTAATAACCCACTCCATTGCCACACGTGGTACTTCCCTACTAACTTGCCTCTTCTCTGGTGCTGTTTTTAAGTTCGAAAGAGGTCTTATTCTATTATATTTGAAAGATATCTATTAAAAGATTTAAAGAGAAACAACGGGAGAGGCAAAGACAGAGACAGAGACAAAATCAGAGACAAGAGTAAAGATAGGAACAGACACAGAGGCAGAGGAAAAGAAATAGACGAAGACGGAGGCGGAAACGAAAACAGAAACAGAGAGAGAGAGAGAGAGAGAGAGAGAGAGAGAGAGAGAGGGAGGAGAGAGAGAGAGAGAGAGAGAAAGAAAGAAAAGGACGCAGTAAGTACCTGCAGGTTTTTTTTTTTTTTTGCGGGTACTCACTAATGTATACCCTTTAATCAGCGGAGAGTGTTCATCAGAAGTCTCATTGTAAGCTAAATATACGCACAAACAGACAACCATTCGCAATGTGACGTCACAGAAAGGGAGTTGATGATTATTAATGAGATCCAGATGTACGATGACACAGGTGCTCACCTTGGTCATAAAGGCGAGAATCACCTTGTTTATCGCTTTATATCGGCCTTAATGATAGGTAAACAGCGTGCGCGCCAGGAGTAAAGTGCGACAAGAACAAAAAATATAGAATAATAAAAAAATAATAAAAAAGAAAGTGATTTGTTCGAACTCCAGTTATTAATAATTCTCTTAGCGGAATCGGTTGTTAAAACCTAGTAACGGAGATCAAAATGCAACACAGATGTGGTTTATTATTTGTTCTTAAGGGACATGCTGAACCACCTGTGACAGTTCGAACCAGCTGTCAATAGTTCATATCAGATGGTACAGCCATAAAACAGAACGAGAACGATTGTTTAAATGCTTCTTGTCATCGAAACGGTATAGCACTGTTAGTGAAGAATCATTCCAACAAAGCATACAACGTTGTCTGTTATAATGACCATACTATAACAATCTATAACTGGTATTTAATTGATGAACTGATACGGTTAACTGAAGAATTAAAGAAACAAGTTTATGGAGGCATGCGGTGATGCAGGGACACGAGAAATGATGGATGGCATAGGCCTATCTTTTTCTGGTAAGTGGGGGGGGGGGGAGTGGCGTTGATGTATGTGCTATACGTAATAGCCGTTCCTTCAGCCTTGTAATCTATACGTGTCGTGTTATTTATGAGGAGTCTGGTATTCACATATATTTATAAATAAATATATATATATATATATATATATATATATATATATATATATGTGTGTGTGTGTGTGTGTGTGTGTGTGTGTGTGTGTGTGTGTATTCAAATATCTATCTATCTATTCATATATATATATATATATATATATATATATATATATATATATATATATCGTCTTTATTTGATTAATTCTCAATCCATTTACCTTATCTTTCTCTCTGCCTTACCCACGCTGCCTCCTTTTCTCCGTCACTCAGCTTCACTCATCCCGACGCCCCGCAGTGACTCAGGTAATTTCTGGCTCGTCATAGCTAATTAACTCACCTGGAAGCGAAGTCGCCGGTGGGATGAAGAACAGCGCCGTTAGGATGAGAATGTAAGAAATCACTGTTTTGTTTTTCTTGTGAAATTCCATTGTTTTTATTTGTGTTGCGAGAAAGCGTTGGTTTGAGTTTTGAATATTGAAACTGTTTGGTTATTTTAATTTTTTTTACGGTCACTCGTTTTCTGTTTTTAGGTGTGGGTCACCGTTTTCTTTCCTCTTTTGATACGTTTCATTTTTTTCTGTCAAATGTACGAATGTTTGATATTTTGTTTTCTTCTTTCTCACTGTTTTATTGTATTATTTCATTTCATTTCTTTATCTTACCGTTTATTTTCTTTTTGTTTCACTGTTTTATTTTTTTTCACTGATTTTTTTCACTCTGAGTTATCTAAATATTTTCTTCATCCATGCTGTTTCCTCCGTATCATCCATTTTTACATTCTTCTTGATTTTCTAATAAGCATCACGTCTTTCTCAAGAACCATTGTTATTTTTTGTTAACTTTCACTAATTACAATTAATCGTCTGACCCTGTTGTTAAAGTCACGTGATTTTGAAGGTCACAAAATACACACGTATATCTATAGATGTCAGTTTTAGTCAACGATCATTCACAAAAGAAATTGATATCAGATATATATTTTTTTCGTAAAAGAAGAACCTGAAAACGGAAGAAATTGTTAGTCATAGTTCCATAATCGTAAATATTTCATTGAGAGTGGCAAAGGAAAACCATCGGAAATTTTGCGAAACAATTTGCGAGATCGGGAGTGATAGAGATAAAGATATAGACAGATACGCACACGCACACGCGCAGGCACGCACGCACGCACGCACACACGTACGCACGCACACACACACGTACGCACGCACACGCACACACACACACACGTACGCACACACACACACACACACACACACACACACACACACACACACACACACAGACACACACACACAGAAAGAGAGAGAGAGAGAGAGAGAGAGAGAGAGAGAGAGAGAGAGAGAGAGAGAGAGAGAGAAGAGAGAGAAGAGAGAGAAGAGAGGGAGAGAGAGAAGAGAGAGGGGAGAGAGGAGAGAAAGGAGAGAGAGAGAGAGAAGTGGGGAGGGAGGAGAGAGAGAGAGAGGGAGGAGAGAGAGAGAAGTGGGGAGGAGAGAGAGAGAGAGAGAAGTGGGAGAGAGAGAGAAGAGAAGTGGAGAGAGAGAGAGAGAGAAGTGGGAGAGAGAGAGAGATAGAGAAAGACAGAGAAAGAGAAAGAGAGAGAGAGAGGGAGAGAGAAAGAGAAAGAAAGCGAAAAAGAAACGGACAGACAGGCAGACATACAGAGAGAGCCACCTAGAGCAGACACTCATAGAGATACTAGAACGCCCGTGTAGCGAGGAAGTCCAACACATTCTTTCCCCTCTTTTTTCCCCTTCGTGGGCGGACTCGGGCTATCCGGAGAGCACGGGGGGGGGGGGAGATCAAAGAGGAGATACGGTAGGACAAGGGAGGAGGGCGGGGGAGGGGGAGAGGAAGGGATGAGGGGAGAAGGGGCGAGGGATGAAAGGGGGAAGAAAAGGGGGAGAAGGGGTGAGGGGAGAAGGGGCGAGGGATGAAAGGGGGAAGAAGGGGGGGAAGGGGCGAGGGATGAAAGGGGGAAGAAGGGGTGAGGGGAAGGGGCGAGGGATGAAAGGGGGAAGAAGGGGTGAGGGGAGAAGGGGCGAGGGATGAAAGGGGGGGAAGGGGCGAGGGATGAAAGGGGGAAGAAGGGGAGAGTGGAGAAGGGAAAGGGATGGGGGTGGGGGGGGAAGGGACTGAAACGAGGAGAAGGAAAGGGAAGGGGAAAAAAAGGAAAAGAAAAGAGAAAAAGACAAGAAAAGAAAGAAAAGAAAAAGAAAAAGAAAGGAGACGCGAGAAAAGAGAAAACACGATATATGAGATGAGAGAAAAGAGGTAGAAAAATGAAATATGGGAAAAGGGAAAAGAAGTAGAAGAGAGATACGAGTGCCAACGAAGATAGGAGAAGGGGAGATGGTAGAAGAGACCCGCGGATATAAAATAATGCAGAAGGGGAGACGAATATGAGATATGCAAAGAAGGAGAGAGCAAAGAAGGGGAGACGAATATGAGATATGCAAAGAAGGAGAGAGCAAAGAAGGGGAGACGAATATGAGATATGCAAAGGAGAGAGCAAAGAAGGGGAGACGAATATGAGATGCAAAGAAGGAGAGAGCAAAGAAGGGGAGACGAATATGAGAGATGTATGAAGCGAAGACAGGCACAAAAAGATATAAGAGAGAGCGGAGAGTCGGATGAATAGAGATCTGAGAGGACGAAGACGGGAAGAAGGGAGAAGAGATGACTAAGGGGAGACGAGAAGAAGGGAGAAGGGATAACTAAAGGGAGACAGAAGAGAGGAGAGATTAGAGGGGAGACAGAGGGAAAAGAGGTGTGAGGGGAGACTGAGAGGAGGGAGAAGGAGAGATCTGAGGGGAAAAAGAAAAAAGAAGATAGATGTGGGGGAAGCAGAGAGAGAAAAAAAAGTAGAAAGAAAAGCTCTGAGGGGAGACAAAGAAAAAGGGTTAAAGAGAGACACAGAAAATGGGGAAAAGATACTTGACTGGAGAAAGGGAGAAGGGAGGAAAGAGACACAGAAAAGGGAAGAGGAGAACTGAAAGGGAGATAGGGAGGGGGGGGGGGAGTGAATCTCAATGTTCCGACGTAGCTGTGGCTCATGAGGGCAGAGCAAGGGATTGGGTTTTATCCCTCCTGAGCATGGGGAGGAGGAGGAGGAGGAGGGGGGGGGGGAGGAAGAGGAGGAGGAGGAGGAGGTGGTGGAGGAGGAGGTGGAGGAGGAGGGAGGAGGAGGAGGTGGTGGAGGAGGAGGAGGAGGAGGAGGAGGGGGAGGGGGAGGAGGAGGGGGGGGGGAGGAGGAGGAGGAGGGGGAGGCGGGGGAGGGGGGTGAGGAGGAGGAGGGGAGGAGGAGGAGGAGGAGGAGGAGGAGGAGGGAGGGGGGGATTAGGAGGAAGAGGAAAAGGAAAAGGAGGAGGAGGAGGAGGAGGGGAGTAGGAGGAGGAGGGGGGAGGAGGAGGAAGAGGCTGTAAGATGAGGAGGAGGAAGGGAAGGGGGGGAGGAGGAGGAGGAGGAGGAAAAGGAAGAGGAAGAGGAAGAGGAGGAAAAGGAGCAGGAGGAAGAGGATGTAGATGATGATGATGATGATGATAATATAATAATGATAATAATAAAAATAATAATAATAATATAAGTGATGGTGATAATGATAGTAATGATAATAATAGTAATAATGATAATAACATTATTATTCATAATAATAACAATGATATTAATAACAATAATGTTAGCAACAATAATGATAATAATAATGAGAATGAAAGTAAAAGTCACAGTAACATATATATATATATATATATATATATATATATATATATATATATATATATATATATATATATATATATTTCTTTCTTTCTTTCTTTCTTTTAACGGTAGGTTCATGTCTGAGCCGCCGTGGTCACAGCATGATACTTAATTGTAGTTTTTTCATGTTGTGATGCTCTTGGAGTGAGTACGTGGTAGGGTCCCCAGTTCCTTTCCACGGAGGGTGCCGGTGGTACCTTTTTATTTCTTTAGGTAATCATTCTCTCTATTTATCCGGGCTTGGGACCAGCACTTGACTTGGGCTGGCCTGGCCACCCAGCGGCTAGGCAGGCAATCGAGGTGAAGTTCCTTGCCCAAGGGAAACAACGCGCCGGCCGGTGACTCGAACCCTCGAACTCAGATTGCCGTCGTGACAGTCTTGAGTCCGGCGCTCTAACCATTCGGCCACCGCGGCCCCATGATATATATATATATATATATATATATATATATATATATATATATATATATATATATATATATATATATTTATCAATCTATCTATCTGTCTGTCAATCTGTCTATTTATCTATCTATATATAATTATAATTGCAGTAATTTTATAACTTTATAAGATTATAACAGGATGATTCAAAAGTAGAAATAAATGTAATGATGATAATGTTACTACTAATAAAAGTAATGGTCATAATGATGATAATCGTTTTTTATCATGATTATTAGTAAGATTTATACTAATGATATTAATATGACAGCAACAACAACAACAAAACAAAATAAAAAAAATAATAACAATATTAATAATGGTACAACTACCACTAATACTAACAATATTGATAAAAATGATAGTTATGATAATAACAATAACAGCAATGATAATAATAACAATGACGATGATAATAATGATGCGAACATCATTAATAACAATAATGATATTATGATGATGGTGATGATGATGATGATGATAATAATAAAAAAATTGTAATAATAATAATGATAATAATAATAATAATAATAATAATAATAATAATAATAATAATAATAATAATAATAATAATAATAATAATAATAATAATAATAGTAATAATAATGACAATATTAACAATGAAAGTAAGGAAAAAAAATGATAATGACAATATTAACAAAGATAATAATGCTAATGCTAATAATAACAATAATAATGACAATATGAACAACAATAATAAGGAAAATAATAATAATAAAAAAACGACATTAACAATGGTAACAACAATAAATTCGCCATTATTATCATTATTGCTGATCCCGACTTTTGTTAATCAAAATCTACATCTACCAAGTGAAAATCAACAGGCTGTTTTCCATTTTATTTATCTGTCGTTATTTTTTGCATATTTCACCTTATTTTAACACCTTTGCTTGTTATGATCCTTTACTCCACAATTACACAGGCTTGATTTCCAGTCAATATCTGTTGATTGGTTATGGAAAGTAATTAAAAACTTTTTTTCAATTACAAAAAAAGCACATATACACCAATATTCGAAGATGTATAAATGCATAGAAAATATAAACACCAGTATTCGGATATTTTCCAACTCATTCATTATTATCAACATCGTTACATTTTAAATAGTTTTGTTTTGCGTAACTATTTCTACATTTATTTTTTTTTTTCTATGTGTATTCATCTTCGCCGATCTCTTTCAACGTTCAGATCGACTTTACTCATATGAAAATAATCGTAATGATTATAATAACTCAGCTAAAAGGAAAACATTATTTTGATCTTCCGTTTTGGAAATGTCATTCCGTGATGTGCGCTTTAAAATATATACTTTTTGCTAATATAATTTTTATTAATTTTCTGCGTCATTTTTCACTACTCTTAGTTTTTGTATATCATTTATTATCACAATTTTTTTTTCTTGTTCACTTTTGCCTGTTACATTTCGTAGTGTTAAAAACGTATTGCTATTTCTTATGTATGTTTTATGTTTTTTTTCGGTCAAATTTTAGACCTTTTTGTCACAGTCCATCACCACTTTGATATCGCTTTGTGTAATACGTCACATTTTCATCATAAATTATATTTTATGAGTGAATACATGAATGAATGAATATCACCAGTCGCACTAAAATCCACAACGATTTCCAGTTTTCACTTTTTTTTTATAGTAAGCGAGAGCGAAAGTGTTCACCTTCACTCTTGCCCGCGAGGGGTATGGGTGCCCGGCGCGACCTCACTCAACACGTGACAAACTGGCACTGGAGAGCCATGCCACTGCGCGAGTTCCCGGCGATGCCACAGGGCCTTGCTGGCTGCCCGATGGACCCGTCTTCACAGTTGGCACCCGCTGGCACTCCGCCCAGCGCCGCCAATCACCTCGCGCGCCTTTTGTTTTGTGTCCCTTCCATCCCGACCGCGCATTTTCAGACACTCTTAGGCGAAAGACCGATGGAAAATCGCCGTTGTATCTGGTGGGACTTTCGTTATATGCCGGAGCCAATCGCGGCGGTCATAGATTCCCCGAATAACGAAACGACCTTCGTCCCGTGTGACAATGGTAACGCTGCGGATAGTTCACAATACCGCCGCCAGATGTCACCAGCGCCGCCGCTACCACTCTATCTTCACGACCTGCGCTGTCACCACCTATATATATACTCTTCTACTTCGAGAGATAAGTTGATGGATAGAGAAAGAGATAGACAAATTCGGATGGCTGGAAAGATTGATTGACAAGGCGATGAGGAGGAGAGGGAGATGACGGGATGGAGGGGGAAATGTGGAAAGACGTGAAAAATGATATGTGAAAACCTGTTTATATACACACAGACACGTTCATGCACACACGTACAGTACGTACACATCCATGCAAATATACATTTACACACACACACATAGGCGCACGCACGCAAATAGGCGCAAGCACGCACATATATACACGCCTCCTCTCTTTTTCTCCCCCACTAACTTTCCCTTTCCCGCTCTGCCACCTCCTCTCACTCCAAAAGCTTCCTTAAATTGCCTCCTTCCCTCCCCCACTTGAAGCCCTCCATCTTCCTCCTCGTACTTCCCTCCTCGTCCTCCTGACCCCCCCCTCCTTCGCTTCCTTATCCCTCCCACATCCCCCATTTTTCTCACCATCACCCCTCCCCTTTCCCTCTCTTCCCCCTTTTCTTCTATGTCTCCTTCCCCTTCCATTTTCCCTTTCTCCTTTCCTCTATAAGTTCTCTTTCTCCTCCCCTTTCCTTATCTTGCACCTTCCTCATTAACCTCCCCCCCCCTCGGAGGATAAATGTATATAAACTGACGGTCTAACTTGCCTCGAAGAAGAATGATAATAACTGCAATAGTAGTAAAAATGACAACATTAATGGTAATAACAGGTTTCCAATAGGTTGGGGATATGATTTTATGCGGGCCTTTAGTTTTGTCACCGCGCTGATCGCGTCCCATGCGGCCGATGCAAAACAGGCCTTGACGATGGCGAACCCGATCCGCGACCGTCTTTCCTGTTTGCATCCTGTGCCCCACTTCCATCCCGAACACCCCGCATTTAATAACTCTTAGCGAAGAACAGGATGAAAGAAATTCTTTGGTATCGTTGGATACATTCTTCGTATATGTGACATCCCCATTTCATAGAAACGACTTCTCCGGCTGAAATGACTCGAGTACACAGCGTAAGTCAACGAGGACGCGAACATAATAGATGCTGTAATATGAATAATCTACACGAAATATTGAGGATAAAATAAATAGAAAATTATGCTGAAAATTGATTAAAGTATATACGAAAAGGCAGTGACGAACGGAGGATAACGAACGAAACACATGCGAAAACTGTTATATAAATGATAAGTCATATGATAACGTAGTATAATCCCTAAATATACCAAATAGGACTCGCAATAGATGCTTAATGCCGTGTATCTCATTTTTTTTATTAATTATCCCTATTTCCTCGAATCAGCGACTCCACCAAAATCCTTGAATATGATTTTGAAGACAATTTTACGTTACTGCACAAACGGCAATGACTCTATCGCATAACACACACCACACACACCACCACACCACACCGAACTCATTATCCCTCTCCAATCATCTATAGTTTC
>NC_051426.1:2756503-2769003 GCF_015228065.2 Penaeus monodon | reverse complement strand
ATTTATGGGTTTCAGTATTATATTGAAAATTTCTTCAGCATTCTTCAAAAAATGCTTATTCATTTTTCAAAATATCAAGCTTTTACCCACAAGAAATTACACATTATATATAAAAAGAGAATCATGTAATAATTTTAATAATATTTAATATTAGTGATGATTTTATGGGAGTTATGACCATAACCAGAATAATGAAAATAAAGAAATTAGATAATAACACAGAAGCTAGTCTGCAAGACCAAGATGGCAGTTGATGTCATATTAATGTTATTCTTCTGTAACAGAGCCATCTTACACGCACACCTCCTAGACTCACACCAGGAGAAGTTGCCAAAGGTGCTGGATGTGATTAATAACCCAGGCTGGAAGTTCAAGAGAGAATATGGGATTCCCTTGAAGAGGAAGAAGTGAGTCAAATGATGTTGATTTTACTTTTGGGGGAAACTGCACTGGAGAGTTTGTAAGCAGGAGTGTATAGGTGGGGGGGGGGGGTGCATGTGTGTGTGTGTGTGTGTGTGTGTGTGTGTGTGTGTGTGTGTGTGTGTGTGTGTGTGTGTGTGTGTGTGTGTGTGTGTGTGTGTGTGTGTGAGAGAGAGAACATCTGTACATGCATGTGTGTGTCAGTGTGTTGATAATGAGCTGTAACTGCCCTGTGAGTGTATCCTAATGTTGACATGGACAGTGATTATCTCTGACTTTTTTACCTTCTTTCTTATCAGTAAATTTTAATAGAAAAAACAAGATAGCAACACATGAATTCCACTAATCCCAGAATTACCAGTAGTGATCCTTGCACACATCCAATGCAATTAAACTTTACAGTAAGAGCCTGACATACCAGCTGCTGCTACTGCTCGACCAGATCTTTCCTGAAGGCGCATCCCGTCACCTGGTGGAGGACACGCTGACACAGGTCACACTCAGCCACGCAGGTGCTAAACTATATCTGTTTTTTTTATTTTTATTTTTTAGTTTGGTTTGGTTTATGTCCTGTCTATTTTTATTATTATTATTATTATTATTATTATTATTATTATTATTATTATTCATTATTATTTTCTCTATACTTTCTTAAATAAGTAGAATTACATAGTTCCAAAATTTAAGCATAAGAGATGGCTAGAGAAAAAAATGGTATATATTTTTATTTATTTATTCATTTATTAATTATTATTGTTTTTTCAGTCAATAGAGTGATAGAATATAGAATTGTTTCGGATATTAACTTTTTGTCTTTTTCCTTCAAACTTTTTCTTGCAATGTTAAAGTTGACGTAAAAATTAATAGATCCACATTCTACTTTCTATTACGATTTCATATCAAAACTTTATAATATTTCTGATATTTAAAAATGACAATGTCTTTATGGAATCAAATTTACTCAGTCGTTAATGCTGATGAAGAATTCATGACAACCAATTTGAATTACATTCCTCTATGAATATATATAATTTATACACAGATTATTATTAATTTTTAGATTATTACTCTTTTTATTTACATATATGTAATTTACACAGTTATTATTATTATCTTTTGTTGTTTTTGACAACAGATCGTCTGATGCAGTTGAAACTCAGAGCAGCTTTCATCCTCTCCTCACCCAAACCTCTTAGCTCGTTAGTCAGTCCGTCTGAGGTGAGGTCTCTTGATGGCCAGCCTCTGCCTGACATATATCCTTTGTCTCCATTTGTCAACTGCAGGTCCCGGAAAAACTACTCTCTCAGTGATGCTTATGGTGAGTCTGTGTAAGGGGGATGGCTATGTGAGTATAGGTGCATGTGCATATTCTTGTTCTCTCTCTCTCTCTCTCTCTCTCTCTCTCTCTCTCTCTCTCTCTCTATCTATCTATCCTCTCTCTCTCTCTCTCTCTCTCTCTCTCTCTCTCTCTCTCTCTCTCTCTCTCTCTCTCTCTCTCTCTCTCTCTCTCTCTCTCTCTCTCTCTCTTTCTCTTCTCTTCTCTCTCTCTCTCTCTCTCTCTCTCTCTCTCTCTCTCTCTCTCTCTCTCTCTCTCTCTCTCTCTCTCCTATTTTCTTTTCTTTCATGCCCCACCCAACCCCTCCTTTATGATATTTAAGCTTATCTTTATTATAGAGAACCTTGTATCAATAGCAGTATATAAAACTATCCAAAAGGTTACATTTCTCAAACTTTCTTTCATTGCAGTCCTTTATTGTAGAGAAATATCACATGTTACAGAGTCATAGAACATGCACAACCTGTTACATTTCCCTAAATTCTCTACCCTAACAGGTGTTGGCTCGAGCCGTGTCCATCCTCACACCATCTTCATTCACCACAATGAGCCTCGAATGCGTGGCAAAGAGGAGCATTTCCATGCCCTCTCTCTTCTTCATGGCTTTGCTCATGCAGCTTCCTATGCTAAACATTTTGGCAAGGTAAATGTTTCTTTTTTTGTATTTTCAAAGAATTTTTTATCTTGTTTCTACTGATGTGATATACTAGGTGGTGATGTTTGGATTACAAAAGTTAGAAAGTTTTTCTTATTTTCACAGCACCAAATAACTTTTGCACTTTATCCATTTATTACTACTCATTGTTTTCAATTGAGTAAGTGAGGAAATAATGATAGCGGTGATTCTACCACCCATGCGCACCTCTTAACCCATTCTCAATTTCCTCCTTTTTATATAATATACAGACCTCCGACGAAGACCTCATTGCACAGCCTGTAGTAGTCCAAGTGGTGCACACAAATGGCTGCCAGTACCACATAAGCGCCTTCCAGCTGAACACCCTGAATCTCACAGGCCCCACAAAAAACATCTTCTGGACCCAGCCATGGGAGGCACTGTTTAGCTCATGCACTTACCGTGCAGCAAAGCCCACACTTGAAGGATACAACCCTAGGGTGTTTAGTCTCTTGAAAGGGGTGTATGCTAATGCGTGATAAGATGTTTAAGATTTGTAAAAAGAAATTGTAATTGGTAAAGTGCTTAGAGAAAAAATATATGTAAATAAGACTTGTTTTATGACCTTTTGGGTAACTTACTAGGGTAATCTTTGTGATTAGAATTGAAATGAAAGGAAAAATTTATTTATTGTAAAAAAAAACTAATACCTTGAATAATACAAAAAAATATGATGATAAAAAAGATTATACCCTACTGAAAGAATATTGTTGGATGCAAACCAATAAGATGAAGAAGAAAGAAAAAATCCCACTGTATATAAGATGAATTTTATTGAACACAGAAATTACAGAGGAACTAGTATATCAAGTAATACATCAAGCAAATAATCAGTAAACCATGTTATAGACTTGAATTCTGAAACAGACAAATAAATAAGGTTATAAGAGGTATATAAAAAAAAAATCATAGATAGAAAAGAGGATATAGCAATCAATAAAGTGAACATCCATTTCCTTCAACACTGAGAGACTTTAAAAAAAAAGTTCTGGCTAAAAGTAAATCTGGATTAGAAATTTATAAAGTATTTTTCACAATATTTTCACTTTATGCATCAAAAAGATTAGTGAAAAAATAACATGTCTGATCTGATCTGTATCAAATTCATTTAATCACATTTTGAAGAAAAATGATGACATAATTATTGTACTCTATACATAAACAATGGTCCTATAAATCAGAAACTGATTGTCCCATTTTAAATAACAGACGAAGGCGCAGTAGCAGCAGAGCACAGCAGTAGCAGTAGTAGTGGTATAGCAGTACTACCTCCCCCCTTCCGCTTAGAAGGCGGAGATTGAGGCTCAGTGTAGGGGATCACCCCCGCAGTGGACCTCAGCCCTCACTTCAACTAATTTGGCATGGATGAAAGGCCAGTAATGAAGATTTTATACCCTTATTAGGTGGAATGAGCCTTGCACCTTCATCAGATACCCTACTGATTTAAATTCTCCCGGTTCCCCGACCCAAGCTCTCATTTGACAACGACTGTGAACACTGGTACTACTACTCCTCGATGCCTACCTTTACATCATCCACCAGGCCAACACTCAACCTCCAAGAGACATTGCTACTCTTCCAACATTCTCAACCTCATCTTCTCTACCCCCACAACTTTCTTCATCAAGTACCCTATCATCCCTTATTAGTACTCTACAACCTTATTGTCCACCTCTCCGTAATAATACCTCCCTCAATACTACTCCCTCCTCCACACGTCCCCGTCCTTCTCCCACCCCCACCTCTACAAATATCTTATCCAAATGAGACCGATTTTTCGTGATCCCCCACATCTCCTTACTCTGACAACACCCCCCTCTTCCAGCAATGTCTCCAAAAAACAAGTAGGCAAAGTTTCCTTCGCAGCCGCCCCGATCGTTCCCGTCTCGTCACTGTTACATCCGAAACCCAAGCTAAAGCATTATCAACCCTGACAGACTTCACTGGCAAACCCATTCCTGCAGAACCTTGTACCGGAACTGTCTCCATACTGCCCTGTCTATAACAAAAAAAATTGGTCAGATTGTGGAGAAAACCTACTCGCCTGCCTCACGGACTATGTTTCAGTATCGGTATAATCGTCGTAAGAATCCCACCAACAAGATTACTTTCCGTAGACTTCACATCCCCTTTAATGTTTACATGGCGGGGAATCCCTCCCTGTCCGACCATATCACCCTCACCCCAGCCAATGTCAAAATTGTATTTTATAGGGCTGCCCCACCTACAGGTAGCAACTCTCAGATTCAGACTTGGCCTTACCTGCATGAAGCCAGACGGGAAGCACGTCGACGAGGTTTTCCTCATACTACCTGCTCAATAATGTCGCTTGCACTGCCCCCCCCCATGTTCCTACACCCTCCCTTATATCTATTCCTCCTCCATCTTACATTCCCACCTCTACCCTCTACCTCCCCCAGTCAAATTCTTTTGCCATCCTAAATCCAAGCACTCCTATCTCTACTGCAGCCCAAACACCTCCCCCCTTTCCCTCCTCGCACTACCCGCAGCAGACAGTCTAAACTTTTTACCCCTTCTTCTCCAACCACACTCACCTCCACCTACCTCTGCCGCTACTCCTCAGACACCAGTCTCCTCTTCCGCCCTCATAAGAAAACTTCGTTTCTCAAAACTCCCTAACCAAATCCATTGCAAAAACTATTGAAGATATTCAAAGCCATCTGATCGAATCCCAAACTAACACAGAAACCCGTCATCCATCCTCCAATTTCACAACTTCCTTCCTCCTACTCCCTCCCAACACACCCCGCCCCCCCCCCCCAGTTCCAAGCTCTACCTACATTAACCTTCCCTCCATCCCCACTATCCCTTCCACTCCCTCCTGGATATACACGTGAATCCCTTGTGTCACAACAATGCCCTTCCCCATAATCCTCCACCTCCTGATACCCCTCCTGATACTACACCATCTCCCCCCTCTCATTCCTTATCTCACCCCTAGCTCCTTCCCCTTCTAATCCTCCAACACGCATTGTTACCATTATCGCTCGTAGATCAGCTAAACAAAAGATCTCCTACATTGGAATATTCGCGGTTACCATTCTCAAAGACCTGACCTTCGTCATATCCTATCTTCTTATAACCCATCTGCCTCCAAGAGACCTTTCTTACTCACCCTCCTATACCAATTACCAATTATAATTTTGTTTCTTCCTCACACTCCTTTTATGTTTATACTTATCCATCAGAAAATACCATATGTTATACCTCCCTTCCAAACCACTGTCCCTTGTACAGTTACTTGCATCTTTCTTCGCCGCTGGATCAGTTATTTCAATCTACTTCTCCCCTTCCCACTGACGTTGTTGCATTTGAAACTCTAATTTACCAACTCCAGCCATCTTTCCTCATAGTTCATGATTTTAACTGCCGCCTCACTCTTTGGGATGATTCTGTCGCTACCTCCCCTGACCGATCCCAGGAGGCTTCCTCTCCACACTTACTTATTCTTAATTCAGATCGTCCCACACACTTTGACATGCTCACGGAATCGTTTTCATACCTTGACCTCTCTCTGTGCTCCCCCTCTCTCTCTATTTAGATTTCCATTAATCAGTTTTAGACCACTTTCCCTATAGTGACCACTTTCCAGTCGTCCTTTCTCCTATTTCATATGTACTTCCTAATCCCCCACGCTGGTGCTTTGATAGAGCTGACTGACTGCTATTCCTGCCTCTCCATACCCCTTCTCGTCCATTTCAGATATGCTATAATATTTCAGTTTCAATCCTAAGAGCTGCCTATACAGCCATTCCCCCGAACCTCAAGACCTTATACCTCTAAATGTGTTCCAGGGGGGAATTCTGATTGCACGAAAGGGCTTCACTTAAAACGCGCAAACTGGAAGGTTTATCACTACAAACAAACAAACCCCCGATCAGCCCTTATCTCCTTTAAAAAAGCATCTACCTGTCTTCATCGTACAATGCGGAACAGTAAAACAATTATCTGGCGAAATTATGTTTCCTCAATGACATCTACATCTATTTCGGCTGTTTGGCGTCGGATCCATAAACTATCAGGCAGACATCCCCCCATTCAGCCCCCGTCCTCCATATTCGAGATACTCTCATCTCTGATCCTCTCCAAGTCGCCAGTGATTGGCTGATTATTCCAGCGAGGTCAGAAGTGGCTCTCACCTTTCTCAACATTTCACTTCCATTAAGACCACTAGAGAACGCACCCCTATCGTCTGTCTTCTGCTGAGTCTATAACGCTTCCTTTTCTTCCTCTGAACTCCACGCTGCCTTACAGTCGTGCCGCAACGCCCATTAAGGCCCTGACGGTATTCATTATCGTATGCTCCGACTACTTCCATCTTCCTCTCTCTCCTCCCTATTAATTATTTTCAACCACATATGGACGACAGGAAAATTTCCTTCTCATTGGCGAGCTCTTATCCTCCCCTTCTTGAAACCCAATAAATCTGGTACCGCCCCATCGCTCTAACTAGCTGCTTGTGCAAACTACTTCCTCTTACTGTGTTATCTTGAATCTCACAGTCTTCTCTCTCTTTCCCAGTTTGGTTTCCGCTGACCCCATTGCTCATTTCGAGACACATATTACATCTGCATTTGCACGCCATGACTCCGTATTAGCAATATTCTTTGACCTTGAAAAAAGCATAAGATACCACATGGCGGTACCATATTCTCCAACAATTGTCCTCCCCAGGCATACACGGAAACATAGGTGTCTTTATAAACTCTTTGCTCTCCTAACGCACTTTCCAGATCAAAATTGCCTCTTCCACATCATCATCCTTTCCTCAGTTCGAAAGTAGTGTTCAGTACCACTTTATTCCTTCTTGCTGTTAACGGCATTGTTTCAGCTCTACGACCATACCTACGCTCTGCCAATTCTTTCAGTCTGCAATATCATCATGATCTTCCTGGGCCATTAACGATGGCTTTCGCTTTTCAACCTCCAAATCTTTCACTATCCTTTTCTCTCGTGTGGGTCCCCATCCTCCACTCTTTTTATATGGCGCTCCACTCCAATACCGTTCTTCTGGCAAATTCATTGGCGTGATTTTTTTAAAAATCCAAACTGTCCTAGTGAGACCATATCTTTTACATTAAAGAAAAAGCTCGCCGGCGCCTCCGTATCTTAGACTCTCTCCCATACATCCTGGGGTATGGGTCCCAAAACTTTCCTCCATCTCTTGATTATGTACGCCATATCTACTCCTCTGTCTCTACCTCCCTTCTTGCTCATCTTGATACAATCCACCACTGTGGTCTTGGCTTAGCCCCAGGCGCCTTCTGCTCCTCTCCAGCTGAGAGCCTCTACACTAAGTCTCTCTCTCTCGACACCGTACCCTTCTCTCTCTCCGATGATATGCTCGCTTCCACTAACTTTCCCTCTCCAAGCTAACTATCCCACAATCCTTGCTTACTGCCTTTACTCCTTCTCCGTGTCTACCTATTCCCTTCTCCATTCGCATTGATACTCTCCTCTCCCATTCCACCTTTCCCCGTCACTTGTTTTCTTCCCATCCCGTCCCTCCATGGCTTAAACCTTACCCCCGTATTTGCTCCTCTGTTTTCCCTGAACCACCAAAATCAGATATCCACCCTTCTGTCCTTCTCACCCATTTCCTTGACATGTCTCCACTCATTCCTCCAGTATTTATGTTTACATTGATGGCTCCAAATCCACCTTCGGTGCTGGTTTCGCAGTAACCTTCCCAACTAGCACTTTCAAATACCCCCTCCCTCCTGAATCCAGTGTCCTTACCATAAAACTGTACGCACTCCTCTTTTCCTAACAACGCATATACTCGCTCCCTTCTTCCTCTTTCACTATTTTTACTGACCTCCGCAACTTATTAGCTCTCAAGAAGTCTGTGCACTCGACCAATCTTCTTGTCTGTAAGATTTAGAACTGCTTGTTCTACCTGTCTACACGCTATAAATCTATCAGATTTTGCTGGGTGCCCAGTCATGTTGGAATCACCGGCAATGAACTGGCGGATACTCTAGCACGCTCCACCGCTATATCCACATCACACCAACCCCGTTTATCACGTTTTCCAGCCACAGATTATAACCCCACTTTAAGACCCATCTTTATACACGTTGCCAAGTGGTCAAGTCTTCGTACTAAAAAAATACATACTGTAAAACTATCAATTTCCTGGTCAGCCTTATTTCATTTCCACCAGCCAACCCCTTGCGGCAAATCCCCTTTTAATTAAAACAGCTATGACACCCCTGATAAGGATCTTAAAGACCTTGTACACAGTCAATTAAAGAACTTGAGACGATACTCTCACTATTTTCACTGTTAGATCGATCAACTCAAACCAAGTTCAGACTGAACTTTGTGTCACCTAACAGGCCCTGCTTCTTGCGGTCTCCAAGCACCCACAATCAATAGTGATATACACATATTCCCTAGCAGCCATCAAATACATATCTAAAACAAATAACTCAGAAGATATAAGACTCATTACTCATATATTGGGAATCCTAAGCCAACTTAAGCAAAGAAGCTTTTCAATGAATATCACATGGATTCCTCGTCACACCAACGTTTTAGGAAAAGCAGACCGAACAGCAAAGTCAGCTTTAAATTATGCCCAGATTAATGGAACTACCATCCCCCCCCTACCTCTTAGTTAAAAAGTATCATCCATAAACACCCGGAGCATGAATCTCGCCCAGAACACATGTTTTCTATAGATGGTGTAAAGAGGTTACGGCCTATGATAAAACCCCTCTAAACAAGCAAACATCAAGGAATCCAGGTGTAACCATGCACAAGTTGCGTTAAGGAAACAGATATTGCTGAAAAATGTAAAACGGAGTGACCTGAAGCGCTTCCCACATTAATTGGGGGCCCTTCGCATCAGGGTGGACGAGCTGCAGGAAGCCTCTGGGAACACGGTGGGCCTGGGATAAATACGGCCAGTACCAAAATGAAAGTTCAGAAGCAATGAAAACATCAAATGAAGGAACTAGAAATAGTATCTAACCACTAAGAGAAACAAAATTTATATTCAGTGAAAATAAAATGGACTAAAACACCGATAACTAACTAGTCTCATGTTCTGTAATTTTTTTTTATTTTTTAGTTACCGTGTACAGCGCTTGAAAATGACAGATGAAATGATAACGGTAATGGTATTGGTGGTAAAATTAATGATGATAATAACATTGACGTGTTAACGATATTTAAAGTAATATTCATCCGGATCTAGGCTAACAATATCCATTTCCGGCTACTGACTCGAGTTCTTTTCATGAATAGCTGTTTTATAGGGAAATTTGAAACAACGACGCATGAAACTCAGTTCATCTTGCTCTTCATTCTTTATTTGTCTTTATTCTCAAACTTCAGTAAAACTTACCAACTGTAAAGGTATGAGCATAATGAACACATATAAGCAACAAGTTAACGCTCATTTGAACGAATAATAATATTCAAGAATTAAGAGAAAAGAAAAAAAAAATCGCATAATATACAAGGATATATATTTTGAGATGAAGAGAGATGAATTGCTTTGCTGATTGAGACTGTAATAAAGGCTCGAACCCAAGGTAGACGACTTCTGTATCAGACGCGCATTAATGACTAACAAAGATAGAAAGGTAAAAAGAAGTTGCAGTTCAGACAGATTAACTTTAGAGGCTCTAAGTTGGCAGCCGTTTGGGTTGTTTTGAAAGAACTGCGAGGCGAAGCGAACTGCCTCCTACCCCTCGCCCTGTTCGCCACGCAGAGCCTCGCGAAACGTTTCGTCAGGTCGACTTGCTCACTTGATTTTGCCGCGCAACGCAACGCAACGCAACGCAACGCTACACCCAAGTGAACGCAGGGATGGTGTTCGGACAAAGCTGCTAAAATAAACGGGAGCTCGAGCTCGTACAGTCGACTACGAGAAGAAATTTTAGGCGTTTGTGCTTATTTACATCGGGTAAGCAAGCGTTTGTTTGAAAAGGAAAGGAAGAAACACCTCAGGGATTGTTTATGAATGATAAATACATAATGATATTATCGTTATAGTAAGTTTTAAGGGTACAAAAATATGGAAAGTTTCCAAGTTTCCGTGTATACCTACTTTATATTTAGGTTGTTTTGGTTAATAAAATGTGCTTCGTAGGTTAATTTTACTAAGAGCATAAACTTAGATTGATAAACAACAGATACAGCTGCTCTAGCCTCTTATTTACTGCGAAATAAGTAAAATACCACTGCATACAATCGCTCAAGAGAAATCCACAACGCTCACACAGCAGGGTTCTTAATATCGTGTTTTATGTAAGTTAGCACGAAATGGCAGTGGAGGAGGGTTACAGAGGGGCTTCCTATCTTCCTTGGGGATAAAAGGAAGGTAGGAAAGGTTAGTTTTTGGATTTTTGATAACTTGGATTTGGGACTTCTTCTCTGGAGACTGTGTCTTATGCACTCATCTTGTCATAAGATGAAACGAGTATGTAAATGAGGATATTTTGGCATTAGATTTTTTAATTGAAAAAATATATCCTTAACAGACCCTGAAAAAATATTTATGATCATTTGGATTGCAAGCTCAGGTTCAAATCCCCAGGTCAGCATGGTGACAATGATGATAATAATTATAATGACCATAATGGTGATAGTAATAAGAATAATAATGATAATGAACAATCATATATATATATATATATATATATATATATATATATATTTATATATATATATATATATATATATATATATATATATATATATATGCATACATACATACATACATATATATATACACATATACACATATACACATATACACATATCCCCCCCAATCCCTTGCCCGTTGTTGTCGTGAGGGGGCTTAGGAGGTGGAGACTGGGACCCAATGATGGGGAACTCCCCAACCTTGGGACTCAGCCCTCCACTCAACTAATTTTGCATGGTCTTTATTTTCCTTCCCACCTTTCGTTTCTGTCCCTTCACCAAACCCTTCTGCTATCCACCTCCTAAGGTGTGAGAGCCGTGCTGAAAGGATGAAAGGCTGACTTTGTGCCAGTCCTGAACGGCCTGAGGGAGCCATGGGCACGGTATTCCCCTGATTTAGTTATCTAGCCCTTACCCCTCAAGGGGACCCTGAGGGGTGGACTGTTTTTATCCCCAACATAATCCAGGCTTACCATGGCCAGTAATGAAAACTTATCCCCACTATTAGGGGCAATGAGGCTTGCCCCTTTATCAAATAGCCCCAACGATGTAAACCCACCTGATTCCCTGACCCCAGGCTCTCCTTTGACCACGGCTCCGAACACTGCAATAACTACCCCCTCATCAATACCTACTAGTACAGTAGCCAACAATCAACCCTTAAGGAACATTTCCACTCTCCCAGCAAGCTCAACTTCAACACCTCTACCCCCACAACCTCCAACATCAACCACCCCATCCTCCCTTATTAATACCTTACAGCCTTATTGCCCACCTCCCCATAACACTACCTCCCTCAACACTACTCCATCTTCGTCACACCCCCGCCCTTCGACTACCCCTATCTCTACAACAATTTTGAATACCCTCTTCAGCGCAGCCAAATGGGACCGATTTTTCGTGATCCCTCCCACAGCTCCCTACTCTGACAACACCCTTCTCTTCCAGCAATGTCTCCAAAAACAATTAGGTAAAGTCTCTTTCCGTAGCCGACCCGACCGCTCCCGTCTTGTCACAGTAACATCCGAAAACCAAGCTATAGCATTAACAAAACTATCAGACCTATATGGTAACCCCATCCTTGCAGAACCCCATCCAACCCTCAATACTTGCACCGGAACAGTTTCAATCTCCCCAGCAAATTGCCCAATCTATGACAAAGATTGGTCAGATTGTGGAGAAGATATACTTGCCTGTCTCACAGACTATGATGCAACATCAGTGCAATGCTACTCCATTCCCCCCAGAGGTCATCGAAAGAAACCTACTAACATAGCCAAAATTACCTTCCATAGACATGACCTTCCCTTTAACATCTACATAGGAGGAGAATCCCTCCCTGTTCGTCCATACCAACCTCCTCCACGTCAGTGCCAAAACTGTTGGCGT
>NC_051426.1:2736503-2751503 GCF_015228065.2 Penaeus monodon | reverse complement strand
TTAATTCTTTTTTCTGTTATTTCCTTTTGTTTTTTGTTTCCCTTCTCTCAGTCTCCCAATTTTTTCCCAAACAGTTACCAATAAACAGTGAACGAGAAAAATCCATTCGTTGCTGCTGCTGCTGGTGGGGACCCATCTCACTGACACTGGGGGTAGAGAGGAGAGGCTACGTTGCAGGGGAGAACATTCTTATCAATGGGGAGATTGTGAACAATAGTGGGTCCACCATCAAGTACACTGAGGCCAAAATTGTGCAGGTTGGTGGCATTTGCATACTCTGTTGGTGAACTTGTTCTAGCAAATGGAATTGATATAAAATGAAGCACACTCACATGTGCCCATCCTAAAGATCATCCTGAAAAATAGGAAAATCAGCCAATTATATATATATATATATATATATATATATATATATATATATATATATATATATATATATATACACACACATTTATATGCACTTTGTAAATGATAACAATGCATAATTTGATGTTTATAGGTGATAGGACATTTGCACAGGCCACATTATTTGAATTTTGTATGTTGTGGCTGAGGCAGGTATTCAGTGCTTCTTAACAATTTTCAGATTTTTTAATGTCCACTCAGTATTAGTGTAAAATGTTTTAAAATAAAAAATAAAAATTTTGGGAAAGTAATGAATAATGATTAATAAAAAAAACAAAAACACACAAACTTACTCTCCTGAGGTCTTTCTTAGTCCTTTTCCATGTCCTCAAAAAAAAAATGTCCTCAAGTCAAAGTTTCCGTCAGGGCTATGGGTTCATCCCATTAATGAAATATATCAAACATGCATAAAACTGAGCTTTAGAATACATTTTTGCATCCATACTGACATACATATATAAACTGGTTTTCTTCTCTATTTTTCAAAAAATCCTTTATTTTATCAAAGACAAAATCAGAAAGAGGTACTAGACAACCTTAATCCTTTCAGAATATCAGGTACATCACCAGTTCCAAAACAAAGACAACCAGCCTCACGGTGCAGCGCGTCTATCGCCCACAGATTGAGACAGGGAGTACTGATGAGTGGTCAGGCGTCTCTCTCCCTGTGCCGGCAGTCACAGCTAGCCATCTCATGCACTGTAACATCATTGAAGTGGATTATGATTTGATCGTAAGTCCTTTCTTACATGGGGATAACTAGAAAGGGAGAAGGGAGAGGAAAATAGAAGAGTAGGAAGAAGGGAGGAAAAGGAGAGGGAAATAGAGGAAAAGGGAGAAGGGGAAGCAGGCAGGAAATAGTGGAAAAGGGAGAAGGGGAAGCAGGCAGGAAATAGTGGAAGTTGGAATAGGAGGAGGAAGAAGGGGTGGAGAGAGAGAGAGAGAGAGGGAAAAATGAAGAAAGGAAAAATACAAAGGGAAGAAAAAGAGAAAAAATGGAAGAGGGAAAAAAAGACAGAGGAGAAAAAGGAAGAAGTGACTGACTAGGAATGAGAGTAGGAGCATGCAGGATAGGGAGACAGACGAAGAGGAAGAAATGTTAGAAGTTTAGATAAGAGGAAAAATTGGAAGAGTTGAGGAAAAAAGAGAGAGATATAGAGAGAGAGATATATAGAGAGAAATATAGAGAGAGAGATAGAGAGAGAGATATAGAGAGAGAGATATATATATATATATATATATATATATATATATATATATATATATATATATATATATATATATATATAATATATATATATGTGTGTGTATATATATATATATATATATATATATATAGAGAGAGAGAGAGAGAGAGAGAGAGAGAGAGAGAGAGAGAGAGAGAGAGAGAGAGAGAGAGAGAGAGAGAGAGAGAGAACATGAAAAAGAGATTGAGACTAATACAATGTTATTTCTGGTAATATGTGAGGGTTTTTATTTTGTTGTGGGAGTGAATATAGCAAAATAGAACAAAGCTGAATATATTATCCATCAATTTGTTATTCTAGTTTGAAGCTAAACTTGGGACATGCAGAACAGCAAAGATTGCAGAGAATATCATCATAGGGTCTGTCCCACTGCCAGGCACCATTGTCGCTCCTGACACATCTGTTGAGTCTGGCGGAACAGTCCTAGCTAGCACCATGAGCCAAGAAAACTCCCCACGTTTTGTGCGATCTCGTCAGCCAGCTCAAGGAGAGCATGGTGATAATCCTCCTTCATACAGTAGGATCGTGATGCCGGAGCAGTATGCAAATATCCGTAAGTGTTGGTCATGTGTTTTCATGCATGTTATATGTATTTCTGTGTCCTTTTATAAAATGTGTGTGTGTGGGAGTAGAGGACTTGTGTAACCTACAAATATCAGTTTCATTGGATGTGAAATAGATGATTCTACCTCTGCTATTTATTAAGATATATAGATGGATGTGAGAATGATCATATTGACAGAAAGTAGAGAAACAGGGAGGTAAAGAGAGAGAGCAAGATGATTGATCAATCCTAGAGAGGTAGAGGCAACTGCCAGTGTTATGGCAATGCCTCGGATACCTGACTGTGGTAGTCAGGTCAGTATGCCATCCACCAGGCCAGTAGTTTTTATTTTGTGCCATTGTAGCATATGGTTGTGGAAAACGGAAGCAATTTTTGCCATTTCCATCAAGTAAAAATCTAATAATATCAATGTAATTGAGTATGGTATACCAAGGCCATATTCCTGATCTCATTTAACTTTATAACAACAAAAGTTTAACATGAAATGAAGGACTGCCACAAGAAAGGAAACACTTTGCAGTGTTCAAAGCATTCCTCTCTCTCCTTTTTCTCTCTCTCCTGTCTCCTTCTTCTCTCCGTCTTTCTCTCTGTATCTCTGTATCTTTCTCTCTTGTTTTCCTATATACGCTGTGTTATTGTACTTTGTGATAAGATCATGTCACTATGAGCCAGGAATTTGCTCATTACGTTTGTATGACTATTATGGGATTGAAAAAAAAAATACTTGCTATTAGAACTGTTTCTCCTTTTATACTTCCTTCCTTTCCCCTACCCACCATGAAAGTTAAATGTAATATCACTTTTTTTTTCAGCCCCACCATCCTATGAGTCTTGCGTGTCTAGTGGTGGACAGTGGAGTACGTTTGATGATGACAGCGACAATGAAGAGGTTGGCTTTGCCCCACATTACATCACATACAGAAGAAACTGAACAAATTTTCATACTTTGGGCAAATGTGAACATCACTGGTTGCTAACTTGTATAAATGTTGATCTGTTAAGTCTTTTATACAGAGATTTTAGATTATTTTTACAGATGATTTGTTACTTTAATGCTAGATACTTGAAAGTTGAATGGTTGTTAAATTTATAAGACTGTATATTACATTTTAATCATTCCCTGAAGAAGTGAGTGATTTTGCAGTTGGATTTTTTAATTCTTAATTACTCTCATTCAGCAAGGGAACAATGCTTGCAAGTATGTGTGTGAAACACTCTACTGAAAAATGTGACTTAATATTTTGATTAATGATGAATAGCCATCTATTGATTGGTTAAGTTTGTTTCATTGATAGCAGATCAGAGAAGAAGACCGTAAGTTCATATAGATATAATTATAAAAATATATAGTTTTTATTATTGTTATTTACTGCATATTTGATAGGGATAAGCTTTAGATGTATCTGATTTCATTAACTGCAAAGTAAGGTACAGTGTTAAAAGTTACATGAAAAGTTTTATATGTTTGTGTTGTTTACCTAAAATTCCCTGAGGGCTAGCACAAGACATTGGCAACTTGCATGCAAGAAATTATTAATTATTAAACCTAATTATTGGCTTAGCAGTAATGCCATATGTGCTATATGACTCTACAGGACCATGAGGGAAATTATGTTTGCATCACGTGTAAAGACCAGGATTCCGTAATCTGTGCCCCAGGATCGGTTTCGATCTTTGATGGTCCTACAGCCCAGGTTTTACATGCCATATATTACAAGAATTCTTATATTTACTTTGTGCATTCTTATAATAAAAAAAGAGGCAGGAGTAATGCTTGGAGGCACTAGTATAATTGGTTTAGGGAGACAAGGGGGTGCAGAGGGTATGAGGGAATGCAGGTGTGTGTGTGTGGGTGTCCATGCTATTCTTTTATACTTACTGCATTCCTTCACTTATCAGTAGAGGAAAGAGGAGGGTCTTTTTATGTTAGTTTAGGGAGATGAAGGAGTACCAGGGTATGGGTAAATAGGAAAAAATTGTTGTGTTGGAGAAAAAAATGTATAAGAAATAACCAGGAAAAAAAAACACCCCACTTTGTCATCTTTTTGGTGCAATATGATTTTATCTAATTTTAGTTTTTTTCTTATGACTTTTTTTAAAAGAAAGTTTGTAGAAATTGGGTTACAAATTATTAATTCTTTAGACATTTAGCTTTTTAGCTCCAGCATTTACTCATTTTTCATTCTTCCTCCCTCTGACCCCATTAAGGCTCAGCTTTAACAGCATTTTGAATTCAGATGCTCAGATTAGTATTATTAAGAAACTTATCTACTCACCATAATGTTTTCTGTGATTCACAAGTTTAATCTCGTAGCTCATAGAGAAGGTACCTCAGAAGGGAAAGTGGAATATTTTTGAGTTGAATATGTATTATTGAATGAATTAGAGTTATGACTTGCATTGAATGATAGATTGAATGCTTAATATCCCAGGGAATGAATAAGATCTGCAAAAGAGAAAGTTGGTCAAAAGAGAGTTATTACATCCTTTGACCGTTAAATTTGTAACTTTGATTTGCATTTTATAGAGTAGAGTTGTGGAAGATGAAGTTGAATGAATTGGATTTATTTTATCCTAAATTAAAGAGCATAACCTGGAATTAATCCATTAACAACAGATGCTATTATGCCATGGTGAATTATCACAGATGTCTGACGATGCCTTGTTATGTCATGAGTCTTTGTTCCAGTTGCTGGGATGAGATATTGCTAAGGCATATAGTGGTGTACACTAATGTGTCCCTGTCAATAGCTGATTTTAGTTTTAAAAAGTGGCCATTGTCGTTGGGGTTAAATGTTTAAGTAAATCTACAATTTCCAGAATGAAAGGTTGCAGAAAAAGTTCATTAAATATTATTTTGTAACTAGCTTGAATCAATATTTTGAATCGTTATTTTGTAACAAGCTTGAATAGATACTAGTTATTGGTCAGTTAGTGTTGCATTTATTTATTTATCTCTTTTGGAGAACATGCTTTGAACCTTTTGACAAAATATCCTCTAATTATATAGAGACTAGGGAATAATTAATTGTATGAGAAAGTGTGCTTTATATACTCTGAAATAGGAAGAAATAGAAATGTCAGGATACAGAGTTATTAATGGTGTGAAGGTATGTTACCAACTAAACCTATAGTGCAAAGAAATACCTCTTTGTTTTGATTTCATTATACTCTCATGTTCTCATTTTTTCTTTTGGTTTGTTACTTATTTGTTTGATAAGATAAGGAATTTGTGTATGATGAGTAAGGCTATACAAAGGATGAACATGACACACTAGAGAAGCAATGTTTCTAGTGTCAAAAGATACCACCCTGAAATAATACAGGGTTAGAAATCAATTTATACATATATGAGCATCATTTTGCAACAGTGCTCTCAAGAGGTGTGCTGCAGCCACTGAAGGGTAAGTGGCACTAATTTCCTTACAGCTAAGAGAAACCTTGTCTTTTTTTTTTCTATTATAACTTTTTCCGGTTTTATTCATTTAAAACAAGGATATCTGCCAAAAGATTTTTTTTATCAAGTTCCTGCAGAAATTAGTTTACAGGTTATCATACTAGATAATCTGTGTCATGGCAATTCATAGTAGAGAAGTAGAAACAAAATTTTATACACTATCTTTCTCTTTTTTTTATATTTAGGCAAGACATTTTCATACCTTGAGGGTGTCAAGGTGTCCTGGTGTCGGATGGGAAAGCAGTGCCACTACCCTATAACAGTATGTAGTTTAAAACTTAACATTTTATTGTATTCCCATTGTTTTGAATAGCTTGTCAGGTTAAACTTCTCATTTACCTCAGTATCTACTTTTAACAAGTCACATTTGTGCAGACACTGCACATGTATATTTAATTTATAGAATTAAGTAAACTACACATAATTATTTGTCAGAAGTAAATGTTCACACCAGTAATTACAAACCACATGTATTTATTCATCAGTCAGAAAAATCACATATTTTATACCACTAATCTCTGTAATGCTCAAAAGGCATACAGCCAACCACAAGTGTTTATAAAATGTTTTATAAGGCAAAATTGTTTGCTTTTCAACTTTAATTTTGACTTGATTTTGTTTATTTTTATTTATTTTTGTTTATTTGTATACCGTACAAGGTATTTTCAATTTGTATGTTTAATTTTTATCTTAATATCCATATTTAGGTGTACCCCTATTCTACATATCTGGGGGATATGATATTTTTAGCCATTAAAAAAAAAGTTACTATCAGGAGGTCTCTCAGGAAAAGGAAAGGAATTCTTACTGTTTTATTATTGTTATTATTATTTAACTGCTACCCAGCTTAGGTACTTACCTACCTACTCATATGTAAAGGTATGTCCATTTCCTCAGGTGTCAGTATACTTAACACTTTTGTCCATGCACATTATTTTTTTTTGTGCATCTAATAATCAAAAACTTGTGCAGTAGAGCAATATGGTTTCTCTGTATAAGGTATGGGTCACATCAACATTGTCTAAGAACTAACTTATTATGTGTTCACTAGTTCAAGTGTGTATTTTTTTTTTTTTTTTCTTCTTTCTTTTCTTTCTTTCTTTCTTTCTTTCTTTCTTCTTTCTTTCTTTCTTTCTTTCTTTCTTTCTTTCTTTCTTTCTTTCTTTCTTTCTTTCTTTCTTTTTCTTCTTCTCTGTCTTCTTGTTTCCTTTTGTCATGTTCTACAGCTAAATAGTTCAAAGGGAAAATGGAGCAGTAAAATATAATCTAATTGTAGTGTGGAATGATGTTTAACCCAGTGCCGACGGTCATGGCATAAATGCCATGCCCACCATGAGTTTAATTTATTAAATGTTTTTACACATAGATGGCTATACTTATACAAACATTATAGTAATTATAATGTCTATGGTAGAAATAACACTATCGATATTCATAGCATTAGTAAAAAATATGTTTTTTCCAGCCAATTCAAGGAAAGTGAAATCAGGTAAGGTCACAAGGTCTACTAATTGACTCCTTTGTGGCTAAGCACTAGCAGAGCCATCTATGTGCAGAGACATTTCCCAAGAAAAAAAAAAGAGCATTTTCCCCAGCAGCATTGGGTTAACCCATTTTATATGTAAGTCAATATGAAAAAATGTTCCATTATAGTATTGTTAACTGAGTAACTAGAAAACATTTTTTATTTTATTGTAATCCTAGAGATATATTTAGTGCACTTGCTAGTGAAAAAAAAACACAAAAAACATTGAGCTTGCATAAGGTTGCAAAGATCAGTTGGAGGGGGATAGGCTTAGGAGGCCAGTGACAGGGAAGATGAGAGCATGTTCAAGATGGTCTCAGAGAAAGAGAAGAGTGTCAGTGAGAGAATGATGACATTGCCATTTGAAGCTCATTGGGCTTAAGATGGCTTGGCAGTAATTTTTGATATGCAGCTCAGACCATCTGTCATTTCTGGTAGAGTCACTAACATGTTATTTTAATATGTCTGGCACAGATTACAAGGTAAATGTTGAAAAATTGCCTTGATATCTATACAGTTAATGGATATGCTATTTTTGGCAATATAGTTTGAAATGTATGGCAAGGAAAAGGACATACCTCTTACTCAGGATATAATCTATGGACATTGCACAAACTTTTGATCATGATCCTATAGTACACACATTTGTGTCTTTGTTAGATAAACATACTGTAGTGCATCCAGTCTCAGGAAAGGAAGAGCTGACAATTCACCTTTGGATCTGGGAGACTGATTTACCATCTCTTTTTTATTCAATCAGCTGACATTTAATACTTATATTTATATATGTATTTTCAAAACTTGCATACTACATTTATAATGCAGTATACTTAGATATTTTTTCTCCAAAGAGACTTGAAATCAGCGTACTCCAGTGTATAGTTACCAGTTTTTCCATTCCTGAGTCCGGATAGAATATAGGTAGGCTTCTGTCAGCTGCAACTCCAGGGTTGTTTGCAAATGGTGCCATTTGTAAGATTACCATTTTTCTCAGGCTCATATTTGCCTCCCATATAACCCATGGCTGTATTACTGTTTATTATTTCTGCCATCCCATGTAAAGTACAAAGATGTGGAGTTGAGATATCTTTGGTCACATGACATGGAAAGAAAGGAATATGCCTCTCTGTTAATTAAGGTGAATAGTGTTTAAAAAAAGAATACTCAAGCATAACAGAGAGACAACGTGTTGGATTGATGTTGTTGATTTGGTAATGGTTATAAACTAGAACTTTATTACGTCTATTCAGTGTAGTAAGAAGTTTTTGTATCTACCATTTATTTTTATATGGAAATAGCAACAGAACAGTACCTTTGTAATCTGAATTTTGTACTTTTGTAAGAAAAAGCAAACATTGTTTTATGTAATTTATTCAGCAGAATGAGTAGTTTTAATCTTAGTAGTACTATAGTGGCTTAGCGTTGATCAATTGTGAGTGCCAAATTTGGCTGAATTTCACAGAGATCTGCTATAGCATGACAACCATTATTTCGTGTTCTTAAGCACAACACATCCATTGTAGAAAATTAGGCATCACGAGAGCAGAAGTTTATAGTTATCAGTAATACTTTATAAGGCAATTGTGATACATGACTTTGGAAAATGTAAGCAATTTTTTAATATCTATGTTACTGATGAGTGGCCAAAGATGTATATTGTCTTTTATATAGAAAAATTATATATAATTTTTTAAATACAAGGAGCAAGTTAATGAAATTATCACTGCTGCACTATGATGTAATATTTTATGTGTTAAATATGAAAATCTAAGTTTTATGTTCTTATATTTGTTTTTATCATAAATGGTGGATTATTTTGCTATTAAGCAAATATAATGGTGCTGGTAATCATATTTAATGTCATGTTTTTTGTCTGTTACACAAGCATGCATTTGTCATTTTGTACTTATTTTCCTCTTGTCAGTTATATATTAAATGTATTTATGTTTTCCACATAATTGTAGTTTTAGAGACGTAATATATAATTTTGCTATATGAAAAGTAAGATGTTTGGAGAATGTGTAAGCCACATAAACCAGTATGCCTTGTTCACCATGTTAACACAGACAAATGAAAGAGTAAATGAGATGACTGAAGTGACTATGAGATTATGCCTTGGTCATACCTTTTTTCAAAGTATTTATAGCATAACTGGTAATTGTAAAAAATATTAAAATCCTGGTAATCTTTAAAAATGACAGAAATTATTATTTATAGTAATTTTTAAATTGCCTTTGCATGTAAAAAGATTGAAAAAAAATCTTTAATGGCTAGCTATTGTAAAACTACTTAATGATTGTAAAGTCTTACATTCAGTTCCAGGGGAAAAAAAGTTTTTTCTCTGCTTTGATCATATGATGAAAGAGATAATCTATGATATGCTGGTCTGTTTTGTTGAAATAAGATTATCTGTATTTGATATTTCAACAAGTGTCTTTATCCTGCATTTTCTCTCTCTCTCTCTCTCTCTCTCTCTCTCTCTCTCTCTCTCTCTCTCTCTCTCTCTCTCTCTCTCTCTCTCTCTCTCTCTCTCTCTCTCTCTATCTCTCTATCTCGACTTCTCAATTTTTTTCTCTCATTGTGCTACTTTTGTATATTGTACTGCACCATCCATATTAGTCCTGATAAGTATTTTCTGTAAGTAAAATATTTCCAAGACTATTAATAAACATCTGCATTAATGTTTTAAATTGTTTTATTGTATTGTATAGTTTTTGATGTTTTTTTAATATCTCTATTTCTTATTCATGTGAATAAACTTAAGGTTTTTTACACACACACACACACACACACACACACACACACACACACACACACACACACACACACACACACACACACACACACACACACACACACACACACACACACACACACACGCTGTTGTGTCCCTTTGTCCTTCCTTGTGTGTCTTGAGGCACACCTCGGTGTTGTGTGCCGTGCTACAGACACCACATTTGTGCTTGGCCTTGCAGCTAGCCTGACCGTATTTTTGGCACTCAAAGCACCGAAGTGGCTCAGGCACATAGGTTTTTAGGTTGAAGGTGCCCCAGTTACCCAGATCAAGGACAGTGATTGGGGCTTCTTTCAGGGTCACCAGAGCTTGCCTGGTTGGGCTCTTCCCTTTCAACACTCGTGAAGCGTCCAGGACCTGTGGGTGTGATGTGATCAAATCAGCATCATATGAAAGTGAGAAGCCAAGTAGCACCATCTTGACTCTCCTGTTGTCGGGATTCAGTGGCGAGAGACACAGTTTCCTTCCATCTTTATGCTCCTTCGTTTCCTGCAGGAAATTCAGGATAGCTTGGTCTATGGGCACAATAATCATACCCTGGTCTCTGGCAACCAATGCTCTCACCAGTTGGTAGGCACTGTCGAAGCCTTCAGGTTTAGAGGGAACCTTGAACTGTGGGAAATGCCTAGGGGGTCTAGAGTCTGTCTCCAGCCTGGGTCGTTTCGGGCCGCCCTTTCGGCTTCGATTCTGGGCAATAGTCGTGGCAGCAGCAGCTGTTATGGCTGGTTCAGCTTGTGCTCCCATCTCAGTCAGGGAGGATGTCTGAGGGGTACTCCGATGTCTCCTGGATTTGGGTGCTCGCCTGGAGAGGTCAGCACGAGAATCCACCTGCTGGACAATCTCATGGACAGAAATGTATTTGGCTGATGTCATGTCCATTTTAGCAGCAGGTCTGACAGAGTCATCCTGTGCTTTGGATTTTTTCTTGCCACTAAGAAGCCATGTATGGCTTAAAAGTCACTGCCATGGTCTGGGCCTTGCATGGTTTGTCATCATTTGTATCTCGTTTTTGTGGTGGGTTTAGTGAAATGTTTGCCATGTAATAAGCAGTTATTTCAACCTCTCACGCCCCCACCCACCACGGAGTCCAACAAGGGGAAGCTGTATGTTAGAATTAATGTCTAACAGCCATAGTGGTGGTGAGAGGATATACGCAGCAAATGGCCATTGCACCACCACCTATTGGACCTGTGTGAGTGCCTACGGCGACATTGACTGCTTGACCCTAGCCTCCCGAAGGAGACCAGCCGATTGACCTGACTGGGCCACGAGCAGGCCACCTGTCTTGCTAGAATAAGGGACCAAAGAGGCGTGTTGCTAGCTGCAGGGTGTACTCATGCACGGCATCGCTCAACCTCCACGACTCCCGTCTCCACAGCAGACAAGGCTGCAATACACGGCAAACACTTGGGTAGGTGTGAACCCCTGGGGAGAGAGGGCGCTCAAGTCCTGCACCTCTAAGAGGAGGTTCCAGTGTAGTTGTGTATTGGCACTATAGTACTTCTGCGCTTGGAAATCATCCTTCGAACTGAGCACAAGCGCCCGTGGTGTCCTGGGGCCTCCATGGGTGATTTGTTTGTGTGTGTGTGTGTGTTTTCTATATGATGTATGCGATCCCATGTTCGCTTGCTTTGTGTGTGTATGCGTATGTTCAGTGGCTCTATGTTGTATGTTTGGTGTAGTGATTGTTGCGTATTCTGTCTTGTATAGTGGTGTTATTGCTCTGTATAGATTGCATCTTGAGTGTTTTATGATTTAGAGATTGCAATCAGTGGAATGGCTGTGTATTCGAGTATAGGTCTTACTGCGGAGCCAGTTGTAGCTGTTATTTTGTGTGAGACCGTCATGCCAGACCCTATCAATGGCCTTGTTGACGTCTCATAGTATTCTGTTGGTTTAGTGCTTGTATGCGAGATTGAGGGCGATCTCGTAAATGAGGGCGAATGCGCTCCCAGTCCCTCTGTGTGGGCAAAAGCCATGTTACCTAGTGTTGAGTAGTTGTTGTATTCAAGGTGTGTTTAAGTCTGTGTGATAATCCTCTCGAGCAACTTCACGAGAACTCCCAGCAGTGAAATGGGCCGGAAGCTGGTCACCTCGTGAGGTGTCGAAAATGTGTCTGAGTCTGGAGAATATGATGGGTGGAAGATGCATGATGAGTTTGTTATTTATGTTGGCTCCTGGTGTTATATTTTTGGATTGTGTGTGTGCATGTCTCATGTCTTCTGGTGTGATAGAGTGTGAGAGAGGGTTGTCTGGTGAGTGTTGAATGTTATTGTTCGTGACGGGAAAATCAGGTGTTGCAGTTATTGTAGTGATTGTGTTACCTCGGCTTCTGTGTCTGGGTCGAATGTTGCATTTTCAGCAGGGGAGATTTGGAAGTCCTGTTGACATCTTCCATCCTCTCTGCTGTGTCAATCTTTTGTCTATTGGTATTGTATATGCATGTGATCGTCTGTCTGTTCGATCCTATGAGTCTCCTGTACTTCAACCAGAAGGCTTAAGGATAGTTTTATGTTGTTGCATAGTTCTCTTGTGAGTGTTTCCCATTGTTGGGTGCTCATGTTTTTTGTTTCATTAGTGAGTTGTATTTGAATTTCTCTGTGTCGTGCACATAGTTCACTGTTCCATCCCTGTGTCTGAGCAAGTTCCCAAGGTGTCTGCACTGTATTTTTAGTGTTTTCAGACGGTGTGTTTCTCTGTAGTGTATGAATGTTTTGAATGTTGTTTTGGGAATCTGTAGGTCTGTGTACCACTGGTTAAGGTCTATGGTGTGTGTGGATTACCCTATGAGATCTGTGTGTGTTCGAGTGCTTATTTAAACCCTTCCCAGTTGGCATGTTTAAGATACTCTTGAGGAGGTGCAGGTATCATGATTGGATTGGTAGAGTGTGAGTATCACGGGGAGGTGATCGCTGGATGTGTCATCGTCTGTGGTTGTGGTAGTTTAGGTTTACTTGTGTGTTGGCGAGATTTGTCATTTGTGTCTCTGTATCCAGAAAGTCTGTGTGTATTTTGAAGTCTCCCGTTATGTATGTTGTTTTTCGGTGTCGGTATTCTGATATGAAGGTGTTGTCTGACAGCAATGGCTACACCGTCATTGCTCTCGTTTGTTTTGTTGGATGTGTATGTGTTGTAGTTGAATATTTTTACGGTTTGTGAATGTTTCAGTGAGAGTTCATGGGTATGATGTCAGGGTCGTGTTGTCTGAATTGGTTGCAGAGTTCTTGTCTAAGTCTGTATATCCATGCCAGGGCGTTATGTTGTGTTCAAGGTTTTGTTGTTTGATCTTTTCAATCATGTCTGGCTGAATGAATATGTTTTCTGCATGCAGGTGTTATGTGATTTTCTTATTGTGAATGTGGTTTTAGCATGTGGTGTTTGTGTGCCACTTGTTGTCTGTCGAGGTGTTTGTAGTGTGCGGGCTCTGCAGCAAAGAGGTGGATGCCATATGTTTTTGGGATGAGGTTGTAACCATCCCTATGGCAAAGGGAATGATCATCGACCTCAGAGTCTGTAAGATCGTCTGTGTTTGCGGTGTACATGTGTTGTTTTGGGTTTGACTGAATGTGTTTGTTGTGGTATTGGGCACTGTGATGATTGCTTGTGCGTGTCTATTTTTGCTGTGCGTGGTCGTGCAGGTGATTGTGTAGGTATTGGGTTTGGTGTTGGTGTTAGTTTCCTCTGTGGTGTGGCAAAGAGTTCAGTCTCTCGCTCGTCCTATTGGCTGAGATTTGCTTTGGAGGGTGGGTGTGATGTGGTGAGACTGCGGATTGTGTGAGTACGGTTTCTGTTGTGTGTTTATTGTTTTTGGAGGGAGAACTTTGAAGATCCCACAGGAGTCCCCGTCCCCAAGGTCCAGATCTGGT
Source organism: Penaeus monodon (assembly GCF_015228065.2). NCBI lineage: Eukaryota > Metazoa > Arthropoda > Malacostraca > Decapoda > Penaeidae > Penaeus > Penaeus monodon. The sequence goes on along the minus strand of NC_051426.1, from coordinate 2,737,644 downwards.
AGATTGTTCTTTTTTTAACACTTTTTTTGGCATGGTGTCTAAAACCAAGGCCTGGCTCCATGATGTTTTGGAGATGAGCATGAATCAGTGCCGTCATGATGTCTACAGAAAGGTCATCCAGGTAGCTGTAGGATTATTTGTGGTTCTTTTTTTTTCTTTCTCTTTCTCCTCTTATATTTCTCTTATGATTGGTTTCAGCCTTGATTCTATGTGGCAGCTATTGTTTGTTTAGCCGTTAGCTCGGCTACGCTCTTGATGGGAACTTCTATCTTTTCTTCTTCTTTCTTAGCCTTCTCTCTTGTTTTTGGCATAGCTTTCTTCCTCGTGGTGCAAGAGTTGGCCAGGGTTCGATGTCCTTCACCGCAGTTCAGGCATCGTTTTGTTTCAGACTGACGGTCTCTGTAGTAGTGAGTGTTGGATCCGGACTCTGAGCATAGTTTTAGTGCTTTCCTTTGTCTGGGCAGTTATTTTGCAGTGCCCATAGCGGCAACAGTACATATATTGCACGGTGTTCGTAAACCGCTCAGGTTTTTATTTGTTTGGGTTGATGTAGATGTTGAATAAAGACAACCCTTTTTCTTGAATATTGGCAGGTGTCTGGTGGTCTGTGAATTGTATTTTCATTAGGTATCTGTTTTCATAATGGAAATATTGCCAATTCTGGTATACATCTCCTCCTCTGACAATTCTTGAACCAGCTCCCTGTCAAGCTGTTTTAAGACTAGTGTTAGTTTCGCCTTTGGCTCAGGTGGCATCTGGAGTTCAAAGCCTTTAGTCTTATGCTGGTCTGTGCAGAGAGTGATGAACAATGTTTCTGCAATGCTCTCGTCTTGGCAGACAATTAGGAAGTGGTCATGGGCGGTTACTACCCTTAATGTTCTGATCTCAGCATCAAAGAGGGCTTACGGAAGGGCTTCTCTCTTTGAGGAAGAGGGTCGCCCATTAGTGGTCTTGATCTTGATCCTCATTAGGGTATGAGGTAGGTGGAGGTGGTGTGAGCTACGCCACTAACCCAAGGGGAGTCTGGAATTACAGACCCACCCTCGTCCCCTTTTGAAGGAGCTGTAGAGGACGTGTGAGTGGTCCTGGACTGGTCAATGGAAACCCTTTTCAGGGACCTAGCCCTAGCCCTACATGCTAG
>NC_051426.1:2729003-2731503 GCF_015228065.2 Penaeus monodon | reverse complement strand
AAAGAAAGCTAAAGTCACGAAGAATATAAGAAAATCTAGATAAGAGAAAATATGACCAAAGGTGACAGAAATACTGTAGAAAAAAATGGAAGAGGTAAAAAACAAAAACGAGCGAAAGGCAAAGAGAAAAAAAGTTCGAGGGTGAGAGGCCCTCAAGCAAAACAATTTTACTATCGGAACCAAAATGTGGAGACAGACATTCCTTTTGGCGTTGCAGCCAAAAGCAATACCGAAAAATTATATAGAAATATTTTATACAAGTATAGATGGTTTATGTTCGGAGTTACTAGAACTAGATACAGTTATTGAAAGTATTAAACGATGTAATATTCATCACTGAATCCAAACAGGATCCCTCTGTAGACGATTTAACATTAGGACTCGGAGACTACAATATTTGGAGAAAAGATAGGGCAAACTGAAATGGAGGGGGTAGCAATATTAACAAGAAAAGGAATTATTATAGAGGAGATAGAGATTCAGCAAGACCCCATAGTAGAATTAAAGGCAATTGAGGCAGAAACAAACTAAGTAAATATAATAATAACTACAGTGTACATGCTACCCCATACATCGGTGTGGTCACAAAAAGAATACCAAAAACTTGGAACCTGGAAGAAGTGCTACAACTTTCGGAAACTAATGCATAAGAAATTCGGGATTTTAATAGCAAAATTGTCTGGGAAAGTTTCGATCCCAGAGCTGAGCCAGATTCATGGAATGCAAAATTACTAGAAGTCATAAATGAATTTTGTCTCTTCGAGACAAAATTCTCGAAAAAGTGATCATGTAGCAATTAAGTTGAAATACTGTCTGCTACAGTATCGTAAGGAAGGAAGGAAAAGGAAAGCACAATTTCAAGTGAGGTAATTATAGAAGCCTTAAACATTTCTCTGATGGCATAAACTGGGAAACCCTCCTGAACGAAGACATGCAATATTCTAAATTTTGCGGGGTCTATAAAAAAGGAATAGAAAAAAAATGTATCAGCATTCAAAACTGAAGCAAGGAATGGCCAAAAGTGATTCAATAATATATGCAAGAAAATGAGAGAAAACCTTCTGAACCTTCTCCTTTGGAGAAGGTTCAGAAAACAGAGATCTCAGGCAGCGTATGGAAGATATAAAGTTAAAAGAAATGAATATACCCTAACCTTGAGGGAGGCGAAATTAGACTTTGAAAAGGATATAATCAATAAATATACAAACCAACCAAAGCTCTTCTTTAACTACATAAATAGTAAGACTAAAATTAGCCATCAAAGACAATAACATCGTTTACACTAAGGAGGAAATGTGTGAAATCCTTAATGAGAAATTTCAGTCTGTGTTCAGGACCCATACTTTGAAATGGCAAGTAACATAAACCGTAATATCGAAGATATCACACTCGGAACGAATGAAATAAAAGACCTACTGAAAGGGTTTGACAAGACTAAAGCAGAGGGACCAGATGAGATATCTGACTGGGTTCTGAGGGAATTATGTACTCCGTTATTGTTGATATCCCAAAATTCCGTGAGACTTGCCAGTGTTACTCCTTTTTGCAAGAACGGTGACAAATAAAACACTCTAAATTATAGACCAGTTTCGTTAACTAGTGTAGCATGCAAGATGTTTGAAGGGATAATTAGGAAACAGTGGGTTAAAGTACTTGAAAAACACGATATGATATCAAGTAAACAATTTAGTTTTAGGGAAGGAAAGTCATGCGTAGTAAATCTCTTTTGTTTGCTATGATAAAGTTTCTGTAATATTACAAGAAAGAGACGGCTGGGTGGATTGTGTATACATAGACTTTAAGAAGGCATTTGATAAGGTGTCTCATGGAAGACTATTATAGAAATTAGAACACCTAGTTGGAGTGAAAGGCAAACCCCTCGAATGGATGGATGACTTCATGAAAGACAAATGAACACCGTAATTAGAGGCAAGCACTCTACATGGCGACGAGTAACTAGCGGAGTACCTCAAGGATCGGTCTTGGCGCTGGTTATGATTACTATTTTTAGAAATGATTCAGGGTCAAACATAGGCCCTGGTAGTTACCTGAATATGTTTGCAGACGATGCGAAATTGCAAAAAAAAGGATAATAGACGGTCTCCAAAGTGACACAGAGAAATTATTCATTTGGAATTGTACATGGAAAATGGAATTTAACACCAATAAATGCCATGCAGTCAAGTTTGAACAAATAAAAAATCGTCCACTATACCAATAAAGTTAGAAAACATAATATTAAACCAAACAGATAAAGAAAAACACCTTGGAATAATCATAAACAGTAACCTAAGCCTAAATGATCATATAAATGACAAGGTTCATAAAATGCTTGGGCTGATTGCCAACATGAAGAGGGCATTCGTGTATGTTGACGGAGACATGGTAAAGAAGGTCATTAAAGCCATCATAAGACCTCGTCTTGAGTATGGTGCAGTGGTATGGAGTCCACACTTAAGAGAGGTTATAGAAAAACTAGAAAAAGTTCAAAGAGCAGCCA
>NC_051426.1:2721503-2724003 GCF_015228065.2 Penaeus monodon | reverse complement strand
CAAATTTTTATTTGTACTTTTTTTAATGACATATTTGACTTTCCTCTAATTGAAATGAATGAGATTATTCATGAACATATGGATGGCATATAAAGATTTGAAGTCTTTTAGCAGTGAAAAGATAGCAGTTTTATCAAACTGATAAATACTTAAAACCCTAGACTTTAAGCCAAGTTGTATCATAAACACACACACACACACACACACACACACACACACACACACACACACACACACACACACACACACACACACATACACACACACACACACACATACATGCATAATATATAGGTGCATCTTGGACTACTGTACAGTAACGTATGTAATGCCGATGTGTTACTGATGTTTTCTGTATCTCCACAGGCAAACGTAACCTGGCAGCGCCACGATGTTTCCCCACCATTCGCCCCCAATGCAGTGGGCGCCAAGAAGTGATGTAGCTCCTTCTGCCGGAGCGCTCAGTCGGAGGGACGTTTCGCCCTTGCCCTCCGGACAGGAGAGCCTATGGTTTACATCTAGCGGCCCTTCCCTCCAGCTGTATCAACAGTTTAGTGGGAGCCACCAGATACCACCACATCCCACGGGGTACCTTGCGACGTGCGTTTCGCTTGGTGCTCCAACGCCGATAGACCCTTCAAAGAACGTTATGCTAGAGAGATATAGTATACCACAAGCATCAGCGGAAGACTATTCTGACGTCCATTTTCTCGGATATAAACGGAACCTGTCTCATCAGGTTTTCCAACCTGCAGGCACAAGTATGCAACCTCGCACTGAAAATAAATTACAAGATGAAATCAGACAGTTTATGGGAGTAATGCAACAGTATACACACAATATACGTTCCCAGACAAAGCAATTTCAGAGTCGACAGAGTTCTGCAGTTAATCTTGAACACAGCCCCTGCTTTCCATGCCATCAGTCCCCTGACAGTTCTCAACGTGATCCTACTCATCTGAACAGCATGTCTTATCAGCAGCCTTCAGGGAATACTCAACCAGATGCTCATGAGTCTAGTGAGCCAGTAACTGATTTACGCACTGCCCAAGATGATAATGCTCACTTCATGCCTCTGACCTGGACCTCTCAAGACCAAGCCATAGGGGACCCTACGGTTTCTTCTACAATAAAAAGTCCTGTTTCGAATCAGCATAAAGAATCTTCCACTATTAACGAGAAAACTGACATGCCAGAGAATGTCGTTGATGCAAGAAAACCCAGTGATGTACCAAATGTCCTATTAAAACCTCCCAAGCGAATGTTTTCCAGGAAAGGGAAATGCTTGTCCGGCCTCTTTCGAAAGGCCCCTCAAGGTTTTCCACATGTCTCTTTTGATTTTGAAATATATTGTTTTTTGTGCTGCAGAATGGCGGCAGGGAACAACGTGTATGAGCACATGTTTTTCGGGAACTTGAAATGCATAGAGTGTGGTCATGTAGTTAGGTCGTGCGAAGACTTTAAAATTGTCAGAAACAGCAGTGAGGTGTGTGGTGTCAGTAAACGGAAACATAGACTTGCCTCTTGGGCCGATTGTCCTGTGGAATTCTTAGAATATAGTGTGAAACAATCCTTAGCACCCAATAGAATTGAGGAATGTAGCTCTCCGTCAACTTCTGACGTTACAACTGAATTGAGGAACTACATGAAGAAGTTATCGTTACTTCGATTTTACAAGCCATGGAAATCTGCCTTCAGGAGATGCTCCGAATACGTGAAAAGTATGAACAGGACAGAAATAGACAGTGTTCTCCCAGAAGATACACAGGAAGTAATTAGTAGGGAAGAGGTCGGTAGTGTTATTCCAGGGGATTCAGAGGAGGAAATCCATAAGGAAGAGGTTAACAGTGTTATTCTAGGGAATGCACAGGAAAAAAATAATAGTGAAGATGTTAGACTTATTTTTCCAGGAGAGACACAGGGAAAAATTAAAAGAGAAGAGGTAAACAATCATATTCAAAAGGACACACAAGAGGAAATTAATAGGCAAGAGATAGGCAGGGACACGGGAAGAACGTTTTATGATCTCATCGGTAGTCAGAGTGAAAGACAAGAAGAACCGCAAATTGAAGGAATAAACATTTATGAAGCACTGGAACAATATCGGGAAGATTCTCGGCCATCAATCAACGACACAGTAATTGTTCATCCATCAATTAGCGACGGAGTAATTATTGGAGTTAAGCAAGAACCTCAAGAGAGTACTTTCAGTCTTCCAACATTCAAAAACCATTTACATGACAGTGACAAAGATGATAACGACAACGATACCTTAAGAATCTCCAACAACCAATTTGAAGATAATCGTGATACCGCTGGTACTTACACTCAGGATCCAGTAACAGATACACAGCAACAACCCACCTTATGGGAACCTAATGGTGACGACACCCACGCAAACATGGTTGAGGAAACTGAAACATGCGAAAGCTTTCAGGATGAAATCTCCAACCGTATTTCAGAAAATCAAGCATATGAAAAAAGCTTTGAACTTTCAGAA
>NC_051426.1:2691503-2714003 GCF_015228065.2 Penaeus monodon | reverse complement strand
ACACTAATTCAGATGAACCCTCGCTATCCAACGACGTCAAGCAACCCATTACAGGACGGACCTCGGCTGGTGCACCTATATACATTTGATAACTAATACCATTGTACTTTACACAGACTTATACAGCCCAGAAGCCGACTGACGCTGATCAATCTTTCTTTTGAAGCCCAGCTCGATCGCTCATTTTTGTTTACTTGCTAGTTATGCTATTTTATAACGACTCATCCATTGCCTAATTCTTATAAAGACTTGATTACTCCTAAGCTTATTGTTTTATATTTTCGAACTAGTTCATTACCTCACTTCATTATAACATAATGCTATACATACTAACGCTTCCTACTCATATCCTAGGCAGTCTTTATATTATCACATATATATATATATATATATATATATATATATATATATATATATATATATATATATATATATATATATTTTTTTTTTTTTTTTTTTTTTTTTTTTTTTTTTTTTTTTTTTTTTCTTTTCTTTTCTTTCTTTTTTTTCGTCTCATTCGCGATTCTTTCGACACATGTTGCAGTAACCCTGATCAGCCAGTTATATTCCCATCCTTACCTTAGTACTGCTATTCTAGTGAATGACGTTGATGTGTGTGTGTGTGTGTGTGTGTGTGTGTGTGTGTGTGTGTGTGTGTGTGTGTGTGTGTGTGTGTGTGAGAGAGAGAGAGAGAGAGAGAGAGATTCCTTCTTATTCCTACTAATATATCGCAACGAACACGGTTCATAATATATATATATATATATATATATATATATATATATATATATATATATATATATATAAATGTATGTTTATGCATATGGTGCGTGTTGTGTGTGTTTGTACATATTCAGATACATATACACATAAATGCAGTATACATATTCATTGAAAAATGAACACACAACGATATTGTATCATAAATATATAAATATATGTATCTGTAATATACATGTAATCTCTCTCTATATATACACATATACACACACACACACGCACACACACACACACTCATATATATATATATATATATATATATATATATATATATATATATATATATATATATATATATATATATATATATATATATATATATATATATATGAACATAAATGTTAGTGTATATATGTGCAACATACTCCAACATACATACAGGTTTACAAACTCACACACACACACACACACACACACACACACACACACACACACACACACACACACACACACACACACACACACACACATATATATATATTTGCATACACGTAAGTAGATGTATTCACTCAAAAAATTATATTTGTACTGAAGTTTTGTATGTACGCCTATATAATGGAACTGATATACAGCTACAATCATCTTTAGAATGTGATTAAAAGTCAATAACATTCATAACTATTTTATTTACACATGTTATTAATCACAAAGAAATTAGTAGCCTCTTCTAAATAATGCAATGCAAAAATATATTATAAACTTATCACAGATGTGTTTGTATGAAATCCTGTTTATAACAATATTTGAAAAAAAAAAAAGTCACAGACTATATCTGAACCTTTTCGGCTTTTTTGAACTCGCAAAATCTTTGAATACAATGCAAATTTTCAAACTGCAGTCGGGACATTCAGTGGACACTCTGAAGTTGGTCATGTTCAGTGTAAACATTGTGGCACAAAGAGTGTAGTAACACATAGGACACTCCTCAGGGGGAGTTTCACTGGGATAATAATAAACCACTTGGTTATCCTCTGGCTCTGGAGATCTTGTTGAAAGTCTTTCTGAAAGTTCAAAGCTTTTTTCATATGCTTGATTTTCTGAAATACGGTTGGAGATTTCATCCTGAAAGCTTTCGCATGTTTCAGTTTCCTCAACCATGTTTGCGTGGGTGTCGTCATCATCAGGTTCCCATAAGGTGGGTTGTTGCTGTGTATCTATTACTGGATCCTGAGTGTAAGTACCAGTGGTATCACCATCTTTAAAGTGGTCATTGGAGACTTGCGAGGTATCGTTATCGTGAGCATCTTTATCACCGTCCTGCAAAACGTTTTCGAACATTTGGAAATTGAATGTACCCTCTCGTGCTTCTTGCCTGACACCGATGATTACTCTGTCGCTTGTTGAATGATGACCAATTACTGTGTCGTTGGTCGATATCTGAGAATGTTCCTGATATTGATCCAGTGCTTCATTAATGCGTATTCCTTCTATTTGTGGTTCCTCTTGTCTTTCACTCTGACTACTGATGAGATCATAACACGTGGTTCTACCCTTGTCCATGCTAATCTCTTGCCTATTTATTTCCTCTTGTGTGTCCTTTTGAATATTGCTGTTTATCTCTTCTCTATTAATTTCTGCCAGCGTCTCCCTTGGGAAAACACCTCTAACATTTGCCATATTAATTTCCTCCTGTGCATCCCCTAGAATAACATTGTTAACCTTTTCCTTAACGATTTCTTCCTCTGTATCCCCCGGAGTAACATTATCCACCCCTTCCCTCTTAATTACTTCCTGCGTATCTTCTGGGAGAACACTGTCTATCTCTGTCCTGTTCATACTTTTTACATATTCGGAGCATCTCCTGAAAGCAGTTTTCCATGGCTTGTAAAATCGAAGTAGTGATAGCTTCTCCATGTAGTTCCTCAATTCAGTTGTAACGTCAGAAGTTGACGGAAGGCTACAGTCCTCTAGTCTATTAGGTACTAAGGATTGTTTCACACTATACACTAAGAATTCCACGGGGCAATCGGCCCAAGAGGCAAGTCTGTGTTTCCGTTTACTGACACCACACTCCACATTGCTGTGTCTGACAATTTTAAAGTCTTCGCACGACCTAACTACATGATCACACTCTATGCATTTCAAGTTCCCGAAAAACATGTGCTCATACACGTTGTTCCCTGCCGCCATTCTGCAGCACAAAAAGCAATATATGTCAAACTCAAAAGAGACATGTGGAAAACCTTGAGGGGCCTTTCGAAAGAGGCCGGACAAGCACTTCCCTTTCCTGGAAAACATTCGCTTTGGAGGTTTCAACAAGCTGACGGTTGGTACATTATCACTGTTTTTTCTTACGTCAACATTTTCTGTTATGTCAGTTTTCTCGTTAATAGTAGGAGATTCATGTTGATTCGAAACAGGACTTTTTCTTGTAGAAGAAACCGTAGGGTCTCTTATGGCTTGGGCTTCAGAGGACCAGGACGGAGGCTTAAAATGAGCTTGATCATTTGGGGCAGTGCGTAAATCAGTTACTGGCTCACTAGACTCATGAGCATCTGGTTGAGTATTCCCTGAGGGTTGCTGATAAGAGTTATTGTTTAGATGAGTAGGATGAACACTTACAGCACTTGACACACTCTGCCTGCTGTATAAAGCGTCTGGCGAGGTTACTGGTGAGGTTATAATTTCAGAACTTGTTATAAAATCTACACGAGAGGTTGATTCGATAACATTTGTTACAGAAATTTGTTGACTTGAGCTATTGTAAACGGTTCTGTGGTCTCTTCCTAGAGTTGGAATTTTGAAGGGAATACTAGAACTTTCAGGAGGCATTCTCATGCAACCACTTCCTAGGGAGGCACTTGAGGCTTTGGCTCCAAGCTGATTCATGTCACGTTGAGAATTCTCAGGGGACTGATGCCAAGGGAGGCCGGGGTTGTGTTGATTCTGAGATTGCAAGATATTGTGTCTTCTTTCCATAGACTGCCCGCAATTCTGGCTTTGGTAGGTTGGTCGATCAGTGTGGGAACGATGCGGAACTTGCATATTGTGTGTATACTGTTGCATCACTCCAATAAACTGCCTAATTTCTTCTTGTACTTTGACTCCGGTGCGAGATTGCATACTTGTGCTTGCAGATTGGGGAACCTTATGAGACAGGTTCCGTTTACATCCGAGGAAATGGACGTCAGAATCTTGTGGCATAGCAAGTCTCCCTATTACAACTTTCTTCCGAGGATCTATCGGCGGTGGAACACCAGGCGAAACGTGCGGCACAGGGTACCCCGTGGGACGTGGAGTTACCTTGTGCTTCTCACGAATCTGTTGATACGACTGGGAGGGAAGGCCGCTAGGTGTAATCCATCGGCTCTCCTGTCCGGAGGGCAATGGCGGAACGCCCCTCCGGCTGAGCGCTCCGGCAGAAGGAGCTACATCACTTCTTGGCGCCCACTGCATTGGGGACGAATGGCTGGGAAACATCGTGGCGCTGCCGGGTTATGTTTGCCTGTGGAGAGACAGAAAACATCAAGAACACATCGACATTAAGTATGCTACTGTACGGAAGTCCAGGGTGCACCTGCATATTATGTGTGCATCTGATATCTTATAGGAGGGTCAAATATAGTACGAAGAAAAAAATGTACAATAAATATGTAAGTGGACGGAATTGTTTTTTATTGGTCTTAGGTTATCCAGAAAGGAAAATAATTATTTTCTTTGTTTACTCAAAAAATAATCTCAAGGGTTTCATCCAACAGAGATAACAGTGGATCGTTCTCTATTCACCATTCACCTTAACATTTCTATTAATTAAAGAAAAATTAAAAGACACCGAGTTTTCACAGTAGATTCGAATATCTTCTGATTCATCAGATAACACAAAGCTAAATGAAAATCCCATCACTCTCTTTAACGATGAGTTGTTGTTTTTTCCTGCCATTACCCTAAATTCAAAATTAGTGCTTAGAAACGGGATTAATCAAGCATGAGCAAAAACATTGTACGCGTGTAAATACAACTCGCGATCACATTTCAACACTTTTCATGCGTATAAGTTCGTTGATTTATCTTTGACTAATAACCCAAATTGTTAAGAAACGCAAGCGAAATGTTACTGGTCTTACATTACAACAAAAATGACTTCATTTGCCGAGGAACTGGCTAAAACCACCATGAGGAATTGAACCAGCCACCAGCCCTGACACTCATCCAGAAAAGCCTCAACTCCACTTTTCTCACAAAACATTTTTATACGCTCTCGGCGTCTTGCTTAACATGCTTCAATATTAGTTAGGCTGATTACAAAATAATGGCATAAAAACAGTGATAATAAAAATATACACATTTCCAAATCAGAAGTGCTACGGCCAAACCTTTCAAAAGTCATCAATGGTGGACTTTAATTCGTACATTAGTTAAACATTTATGTCAATAATCTGTCATGACAGGATATAAGTATGTATGAATAAATGAATGTATATGTATATATGTTTCTGTACGTATGCGAGTACATTTATTCCTGCTCTTAGACAAATGGAAGGAAAGTGTTTGCGTAAAGATAGAAAGGTTACTCCTAAATGTGCAGTAGTTTTCTATAATAATTAGTCTTGAGGGACCATTTTCTCGTCCCTTAACCCCCCCCCCCCCAAGCCTGAGCTGCGCAGAAGTTCAAAGTGGTGAAAACTTGTCTGATTTTGACTTTGTGCATGTGTATGTATAAGTATATATGTATAAATGAATGTATGTGTGTATGTGTGTATGGATATATGTGTGATGTATGCATGAATATTCATGGATATAATACTAGTTAAGATTATGTTCATTCATATCTGTGCAATTTTCAACCTCATGGCAATAACAATCTTAAACCAAAACTGCAAAATTATTCTTAATTCTCTCTTCTATGACCTTTCATTCATATCACGGTTTACTTCGTGACACAATAGAGAAATTGCAAGCACATTCAATCTATTCTCATTTATGCAGATGCATGAACTCTTGATCGCGGCCACAAGTAGCTACAATAAAAAAAAATCCGACCATGGTCTGTGTCAGGATATGATAAATAGTACATGAATGTGAGCGATAAACAGCGACAGGAAACGGATGGAGCACACGAGCTGGGGTGAAACGAGAGATATACAGAAATGGAGAAGCAAGATCGAGGTAGCACCTTAATCTGGTAGTCAGTGAAGCGGGTGCGGTTTGCTCGCTTGCCGGAAGAGGGGTGATTCTGGGGGGCTGACGGAAGGACAAATGCGGAGGTGTGGGGCTTACACCTGAATTGGAGGAATAAGGCCAGAACTAGGTCGACGACGGCTGCATGTTACTCTCGCGTGACCTGTACGGCGACAACTTATCAGTTAGAATAACTATTATCAGTTACAATAAACAATATCGGTTATACTAACTTATCAGTTACAATAACTATTATCAGTTACAATAACTATTATCAATTACAATAATTTTTATCAGTTACATTAACTATTATCAGTACACTGTTATCAGTTATCAGTTACAAAGACTTATCAGGTACAATACCAGTTACAAGAATTATTATCAATTATAATAACTATCATCAGTTACAATTATCTTCAAGGAATTTTCTTCAGCAGCCAAGGCCCTGTTCTATACAATTCTGTTAATAATTTTATGCGTAGAACTTAGGTTTAAGGTAAGCTGGACATTCCATTAAAGTCTTCGGATTCTAACACTAAAATAAGCGCTTTGGCGATTTCTGATGCAATTTTCCGGTTTATCGGATGCACTCGCATGTATCTCGAAAACGCATTAATACCCACTAACAAATACCCAATATTGAGGTTTTTATGCTTCCAGTGTCTCAAATCGCCTAAACCACACGCTAAAATCGTACGTGGTTTCGGTGAAAGTATTTTTCGACGGCGAAAGCGCTTATTTTTAAATGTGTGGAGAGTGTAAACTCTGCTTCTCTTTTAAAATCCTCTAACGTCCTCGAGCGTAATATCCAGACGCTTTTTTATGCTTAGTATAAATCTTTAACACTCCCTAACGCGGAAGGCGATGAATAATTCTCATATACCCGCGAATGATATTTTCTTTTACATCCCTTGATATACGTGCTGGTGGGTGTTTATTGTTGTTGTGATAATGTCAGTACGAGACTGTACTTCGGAAAGAGTGCGACTATCTAAATCAACCAAGAGGTACGAATAAGGTTGTCTTTTCAAAACCGTAGCTGTCTATATGCACCTACGAACTTGGAGGCTAATTGTTTACCAAATATCTGTCTCCCTAAAACTTCAATTTGAGACAGATCGCGCTGACGAAGATGTAAGTATGTAGCGTTTAATGGTATATCACGAGTTTTTTTTCGTTGATATATAAATTTTGCGTTATCAATATGACGCTTAACTTTGCATGGCGTCCGTTGATAAACCTATTGCAAACAATTTGCGAATTTATAGCGGTGCTATAATCATCGTCTAATATTAGCAAAATGTTTGAAGACGGGGAGTATCTTTAGTGTAGAGGATCGACTATTTCGAGGGATACCACGAGGTTGGGATGGATATTCCCTTGTTATTATCGGGTGGTTTTCCGTGCCACATATAACCGCCGTTTCAAATTTCTCCTTGTGCTGCTCTACTAATTCCGCGACCAACTCTGTTTTCCCCGAGTTTGAACATCCTGCTACAATGATCCGACTCGGTCGGGAAAACAAATCAAACACACCCGAACTGTAACATCGATAATTTGTATTCATGATTCAAAAACAAAATACATTGAAAAAAAAGTATGGAGGTATAAAATTCTATTACCTTTCTCTGTACATTATCATTTAACTTTGTAGTACTAGTAGTAATAGAATTTCTATGAAAATGATCGACTGATTACGAGAGGAAGTGTTTACACACACACACACACACACACACACACACACACACACACACACACACACACACACACACACACACACACACACATACACACACACACACACACGCCGTCAAGGTCTTCTGAGTAACCCTCATCCTTCCACAACCGCATATAAATATGCTGTAAGATTTAGAGTTGATGATGACGATGGGGAAGAAGGACCCCACATCAGCAACATAGAGTGCGTATATGGGGGATGTGGTTTGTGTTTTACATTTTTCGATTCCCAAATATGTATCACATGACCCTATCGGGTTTTTGCGGTTAAATTCGGAATACTTCCGGAAAATGCTGATTACACATAGAGAAACACTGGGGAATCCCCCTCCCATTATAAAAATCTACCCGGAATTTACCATTCATATTTCCAAAATGAACATACAGGGGGGGGGGAGGTCCCATTATACATCGTCATGCCTAATCAAATCATATATCATAATGATGATTTTAATGAACTCATTGATGAATGGACCCAATATCTCATCAATTGATTAGAAGAATTGCTTAGCGAAACTGAAGGCTACGGGTTTTAAAATAAGCGTCACACAAATGGCCGCTTATTCAAAACTCGGTGATTATATATCTTACCCAAAGGGAGTTTGAGGTAGAAAATGCGTATGCAACCCAAATCGAAAAATATGAGTTGTTTATTACAATGTCTCGAACTATACCAGATTTTAGAAGATCACACAATTATGGTTAAGAAGTGCGATCGTGAGTTGCAGCATATTTTAGAGGAGAGGAAACATAATAAAGGTTTAATTTGGGGAGATTATAAGCAAAAAATTGCCGGGAAGATATTGCAAAATTGGAGAATCTTAATAATTTCTCCATTTTCATTTACAAAATGACTCCAGATTCCTCGGTTGCCGGTGATAATGATGATAAACAAGGAGTCTCTCGCAAAGCCACGATTACTTTAGCAAAGAAGGGATTAGATAAATATTAGATAAATGGAATTGATCCTTTGTTATTGCTAGGAGAGTCCCACTGCGCTCTCATTCAGGATTTTCACCTATTTATATCGCGACTTACGCCATCTGCTTAGAAATATTATTGTCAGTCGTGACAATAATAATAACTGTCGTGAGTGACCAGGTGTTGTATGACGAGCATTGTAAAGTCTGTGACGTTTCTCAAACCGTTGTTTATCCTAATCCAGGTTGTTACCTATTTTTTGCACATCCGCATAAAAGCTATCCTCCCTCACATGTAGCTATCTTTAGTATGGAATGCATTGCTGATAAAAACTGTGGTGATATAACTAACAACTCCGGTGTAAAGGCGATGTATCGAGAGATTGCATATAGTTATGTTCTCATAGATAGAGAAGGTAGAGTCATAGATTCTTTTCAGTATTGTGGGTCCGATGCATCGACTCATTTCATTGAACGACTTATGCGTGTTTGGCTGAGTATTAAAAAAGTATTAAATGAAGGGGAATTGCAATTGTTTTTAGAGAAAGGTATTGCTAATCATAATCCTGATGCCGAGATATCCTACTGGCTTCTCATAGATACCCTACCGGTGTCCTCGGAGGTTGCTAAAAGAACAGATGAATTACCCCTAGCTTTAAATCATTTGAATATAGACTTTAAGCTGTTATCTGACTATCAGAAAAAACTAATAGGTGATCGTCAATTGAAATACCCTCGCAAAAACAAGAAATTAGTTGCTTCACATCTCCCTCAGACCAATTACCTCGTTTCACTTAAGCTGTTGCAATTCTTGAAGTTTGGAAGTTGCTCGAGTTCACTCTGTCTATTCCTTTGCTCAGAAAAAAAAATCCTCGAGCCTTTTATTAGACGTAACGTCGAGAAGCGAGCACGAGATGTGGGAAAGAGCAGACAGATGGCGTTCAAATGTCTGAGTAATAGTATTTCTGGGAGATGCTTGCTAAACCCGCTAAATAGATCCCTGAAAACAAAAGTTATTACCAGAAAAGGCAAATTTCTCACTGCTGTCAGAAATCCCCATTTCCAGAGGATGATTCCTCTGCGAACAAATAGGGTAATTACCTTCAGTAAAACTCCCATTGTTTATATGAACCAACCCCAATATATTGGGTACCACATTTTAGAGCTAGTTAAGTATCATTTATATCATTTCTGGTATACGGTTATGAAAGATCATTATGGAGAACGTGCTTCTCTCATTTATAGTGATACTGATAGCTTTATCGGGTTTTTGCGGTTAAATTCGGAATACTTCCGGAAAATGCTGATTACACATAGAGAAACACTGGGGAATCCCCCTCCCATTATAAAAATCTACCCGGAATTTACCATTCATATTTCCAAAATGAACATACGGGGGAGAATCTTAATAATTTCTCCATTTTCATTTACAAAATGACTCCAGATTCCTCGGTTGCCGGTGATAATGATAATAAACAAGGAGTCTCTCGCAAAGTCATTATTACTTTAGCAAAGAAGGGATTAGATAAATATTAGATAAATGGAATTGTTCCTTTGTTATTGCTAGGAGAGTCCCACTGCGCTTTCATTCAGGATTTTCACCTATTTATATCGCGACTTACGCGATCTGTTAAAAAATATTATTGTCGGTTATATCTAACTGTTGTGAGTGACCAGGTGTTGTATGACGAGCATTGTAAAGTCTGTGACGTTTCTCAAACCGTTGTTTATCCTAATCCAGGTTGTTACCTATTTTTTGCACATCCGCATAAAAGCTATCCTCCCTCACATGTAGCTATCTTTGGTATGGAATGCATTGCTGATAAAAACTGTGGTGATATAACTAACAACTCCGGTGTAAAGGCGATGCATCGAGGGATTGCATATAGTTATGTTCTCATAGATAGAGAGGGTAGAGTCATAGATTCTTTTCAGTATTGTGGGTCCGATGCATCGACTCATTTCATTGAACGACTTATGCGTGTTTGGCTGAGTATTAAAAAAGTATTAAGTGAAGGGGAATTGCAATTGTTTTTAGAGAAAGGTATTGCTAATCATAATCCTGATGCCGAGATATCCTACTGGCTTCTCATAGATACCCTACCGGTGTCCTCGGAGGTTGCTAAAAGAACAGATGAATTACCCCTAGCTTTAAATCATTTGAATATAGACTTCAAGCTGTTATCTGACTATCAGAAAAAACTAATAGGTGATCGTCAACTGAAATACCCTCGCAAAAACAAGAAATTAGTTGCTTCACATCTCCCTCAGACCAATTACCTCGTTTCACTTAAGCTGTTGCAATTCTTGAAGTTTGGAAGTTGCTCGAGTTCACTCTGTCTATTCCTTTGCTCAGAAAAAAAAATCCTCGAGCCTTTTATTAGACGTAACGTCGAGAAGCGAGCACGAGATGTGGGAAAGAGCAGACAGATGGCGTTCAAATGTCTGAGTAATAGTA
This sequence comes from Penaeus monodon, assembly GCF_015228065.2. Classification (NCBI taxonomy): domain Eukaryota; kingdom Metazoa; phylum Arthropoda; class Malacostraca; order Decapoda; family Penaeidae; genus Penaeus; species Penaeus monodon. Next base: position 2,702,990 of record NC_051426.1, on the reverse strand, counting down.
TTTCTGGGAGATGCTTGCTAAACCCGCTAAATAGATCCCTGTAAACAAAAGTTATTACCAGAAAAGGTAAATTTCTCACTGCTGTCAGAGATCGCCATTTCCAGAGGATGATTCCTCTGCGAACAAATAGGGTAATTACCATCAGTAAAACTCCAATTTTTTATATGAACCGGCCTCAGTATATTGGGTACCACATTTTAGAGCTAGCTAAGTATCATTCATATCATTTCTGGTATACGGTTATGAAAGATCATTATGGAGAACGTGTTTCTCTCATTTATAGTGATACTAATAGCTTTATTTTATCTCTGCAGATTTAAGATTTGAAAAGTGAGCTTCTTAACTATCCATTAAGAGATTATATCGATCGCTCGAACTTCCCTGCTGACCATGAATTGTATGATAACGGCAGAAAAGGTCAACTTGGACTTATAAAAATCGAGACGGGACATCAACTTATCAAGCAGGTCGTGTGTTTACGCCCGAAAGATGACAAATGTGTAATTGCCGTGAAAGGTATTCCGAGAGCTGAGAAAAAGAGACTTACACAAGAGGTGTTTATGGATTTTCTTTTTAATTCCATTGATCATAAGTTTATCCAGCATTCTATCCTTAATAAAAAAGAGGTACTGTTTACAACACAAAATGTTAAGAGAGGTTTGAGTAACTTTGATTATAAGAGATTCTATCTGAATTCTCAAGAAAGTGTTGCTTATGGGTATCTTTACCTATTAGCGATATTGATGACCGGGAGGAGGAGGAGGAGGAGGAGGAGGAGGAGGAGGAGGAGGAGGAGGAGGAAAAAGGAGGAGGAGGAGGAGGAGGAAGGTATCAGAGTGGAAAGGAAAGGAAAATCGAGCAAATGTAATAGGAGTGATTCATCTAAAATTATAGCGTCTTTGTGGGAAAAGCGAGAAAGTCTAACCGACAGTAATTTTTCTGCAAATCGTGATACTGTCAAGAGAAAAGGTGGCGATTCGCTCAAGAGTTATCAGAGACCTAGGAAGAGGTGTAGATTTGTTAATAGTTTTATCCACGATGAAGCTGCATGTGATGATGATGATGATGGTGGTGGTGATGTCAATGAGCCTTACAGTAGCTCATTCATTAATGATGTAGATGAAGAAGGTGAGGAAGAAGATTTTATAACTCTAAATCCATATCTTTCTTGGTGGTTTTTGATTATTTTTTTTACTATATATATATATATATATATATATATATATATATATATATATATATATATATATATATATATATATATATATGTGTGTGTGTGTGTGTGTGTGTGTGTGTGTGTGTGTGTGTGTGTGTGTGTGTGTGTGTGTGGGTATTTGACTATATATGTTAATAATAAGATGTGCTTTATGTATATTTAATAAATATGTTAACTTTGATGTATTATTTTTACGTACCTATGATGTACCGAATAAATGCCTATGTTTCTAGAGGTTGAAGAAATTAAACAAGAATGCAATAGTATGAGGTGTGTTCATCCCATCATGCAGTTAAAATGCACCCTTGCAGGGTGGAGTTATGACGTCATGGAGGTATATTGTAACGTATCCTGAAGGGTCTGGTCGTGACATCAAGATGAAGATTAAAAAAAGAAAGGAAAAAAGCGCGTGTTATGTCAGTATCCAATCACCTTCTACAATTGCGGGGGTGCGTTACGTCGTCCTCAAGGTTATGGCATACCCATATTTTGCGGGAGTGTGTTACGTCATCCTCGAGGTCATAGCACTGCTATATCCGCGGGAATGTGTTACGTCATCCTCAAGGTTATGGCACTGCTAAATCCGCGGGAATGTGTTACGTCATCTTCAAGGTTATGGCACTGCTATATCCGGGAGTGTGTTACGTCATCCTCAAAGGTCATCCTCGAGGTCATGGCACTGCTATATCCGCGGGAATATAGCAGGTTATGACATGGCTATATCCGGGAGTGTGTTACGTCATCCTCAAGGTCATCCTCGATTCCGTTTCATTTTTATATCTACTACCATTATATTTTTCTCATACTTATCCAGTCCAGAAGCTGAATGACGCTGATCAACCTTTCTGTCGAAACCAGGAAGAGATCCCCAGCCCGGTCAATGTTATGATACGCTGGTTATGATAAGACAATCACTTCTGATAGCACGATAAAGCTCCGCTATCCAGCCCTACCTCAGCTATGCAGCCACGGGCACCAACTTCAAGCCCTTTAATGCCACAAGACCATACCTGAACACCATTCGAGTTGTTGCTTCCGATTTTATCGTCTTTCCATGCTGACTGAAATGGTATTCGCTAATCATGGTTCCATTTTCTGCTAAGTACCACCTCCTTTCTTTGTTTTTATTTCTTTGGCAAGTCGTGGTCGATTTGGGTAGCGTGTGGGAACATATACACATGGAGAAGATATGTACATTCTTATAAACCTTTAACGAAAAGGATGAACCCTCGAATGGTTAGAGACCTGACCACTACTGTTAATTAACTTCCCTCTGACTTCCCGCACACATGGTAGTTCTTCTGAGATATTTACTACCGAGTCTCGCCACCTAGTGTGGGAAACTACCTGGCTCCTCGAACATCCCCGACCATAAATACTCATTTCCTCACTATTACGAGACTAGATGTGCTTGCCTTGAGGGACATATCTTCCTTGTGTCAATTAGTTTATAATTATAGCCGAATACCATGCCTTATACAGCGGCATTTTTAATTTATAACAAATTGTATATTGTGTACCCTTCGTACGAGCTCTTTTCGTATGTTTGTCTGTTTTCCCTCTATATACACATTTTTTCCACGTTCATGCATGTGTTGCTTGGCTTCAGATAAAGTTATATAGTTCTAGCTTTCGTCTGAAAATCATTGGCTTAGACTGACTTTCGAAGAATAATGTATTATCTTCAATCTCATTTCTTTACTTTGATTAATTATATTACGATCTCTTGCCGTAGCTTAATATAATTTTTACTTCGTCGATCTTGCTCATGCCACTGTGTCACGATCTTAGGTAGTTAACAAGAGAAACAATATATGCCCGGAGAAACAGATGGGAAAAGCGCACACACACACACACTCGCACGCGCACGCACGCGCGCGCGCGCACACACACACACACACACACACACACACACACACACACACACACACACACACACACACACATCAACGTCATTCACTAGAATAGCAGTACTAAGGTAAGGATGGGAATATAAATGGCTGATCAGGGTTACTGCAACATGTGTGCAACACACACACACACACACACATATCACTTATCCTTACCCTTTGGAAAGGAAGACAGGGCCTGTTACGGGAAGCAGGAGCACAAGGGACTAGCAAGCTCCATTTAGTCTCCAGCGTCGACATCAGAAGATACTTTGAAGTTTGCCATCTGAAAAAAAGTATTGTGTTTAATATTCTGAAATCAATTTTAGGTTTGTTTGTTGTTGTTTTGTTTTTTGGTGGCGGGGAGGAGGGTGCCCTGACGTTCTCTGACTTTGCTTTTGTTTTCCTTAAATAATCTTTAGGAAATGCAGTCAAGTGATAAAATAACGTTTTATCTCGTCTCTCTTTCAATATAACACATTAGCATACTAAAGTACTGACACTACAGCACTCTACTCCTTTGTTATATTATGCATCTGTATACAATTTAAAGATATTGATTATAGTCTTTCCGGAATCATTAACCATAGTTAATGATGTCTAACACACACACACCTGGAGGACTCCCCCCCCCTCTTTATCTTTTATATTTTGCAAAGAATGTTTTTATTAGGAAAAGTAATATATGGTTGATAACTTGGTTAAGAAAAAATTAAAAATACGCATCAAACATTATCAGTTGGAAATTTACATGCTGATTGTCTACTAAGATCTATCGCATCGAGGGTGCCATGTATATTTTTACTCTCTTGGGTAAGAATACCCATGGTCAAAAATCCCTGCTTTACATTAATATGTCTGTGTCTTTGTCCAATATACAAACAATTATAAAAGCTTTATAACATGAGGTGCAAACATTTTTTTTTCATATTTCATAAAAGTCCTTGGTTTTGATAAAGAGTCAGTTGCTAAAAGGGGGAAAATGTGTTAACAATTAGTCAAAGCCTTCTTTTTGTACAAGTGCTTTGATTTTTGAAGATAAAAATACTTTATATGGGTCTTTAACTGTTTTCACCACAACAGCAACTGGTGATATAAATTGTATATTACTCAGAAAATATTGAAGAGGTCGAGTAGTAAGTTTTATTCAGTGCCGATGTAGAAATATTTCCCTCTTTGTAAAAGGAGATTGAAGAAAATATATGCATGTATTAAACAGAGGTGCCTGAATGCGCGTTTCCCGATAAAGTAAACCACCGTAGTCCGAGGGTGAGATGACCGTCTCCGGTGAGCTTCTTCCTCCTCTTATTTTTATTCTATTGCTTTGGAGAGGAGGGGAAGGGGGAGAGGAAGCCTTCAGGTGTGCGTGTTAGCTATCGTTACGGGGACTTTTATGGATTATGATTATTAGGAGGGGTGATCACTCATCCGTTACAGGGTCAATGATCGATTCAGTTACAACGTTTGTTTATTTGTTTGTCTGTTGCTTCTTCTTCCTCTTATTATTAGGAGAGGTTATTATTATTAGTTCGTCTTCCTGTTATGGCGTAGGGTGTGTAGTTCTGTCCAGTCACCTGCTTTGGAGAGGAGGGGGGGGGGTGAAGGGGTAGAGGGTGTCATCTGTAGCACATCATTAGTAGGCCGGTCAATGAATTCCAGTTCCGATCATTATGATAACCATTTTAATTATGCCTACTTTCTGTTATGATGCGTCATGTCCGACCGTAAGGTAGTCTGGTGTGCATGCTACCCATCATTAACTATGATTAATGATTCCGGTTACGGTCATTAGTTATGTTAATCACTTCCGGTTGCGGTCATTGACAGGATCAATTATCGATCCAGGTACAAGGTTCAAACATGATGAATATTGCAGCGCGGGGTGGGAGGGGAGGGGGGTGCTGATGTAGGTGGGTCATCTGTGACACCTGGCATCGGGCTGGAATATGATAGCCTCATTCATTAGGAGGGGTGATCACTCGTGTGTGTAACAGGGTCAGTTATCGATCCAGTTACAAGTTTTAACATGATGAATATTGCGGGGCGGGGTGGGAGGCTATGGGTGGGGTAGGAGGGATGGGGGGAGGGATCATCCGTGGTACCAGGCATACTGTTTTAGAGAGGAAGGGAGGGGAGGGGAAGGGGGTCCTCGAGGTGTGTGTGTGTGTGTTAAGGTGTGGTTACACTGGCCATCGATTCATGAAATCTAACAAGCGCGCATATTTTTCGAAGAGGAAGAACGTCTTCTCGTCATATTTCTGTAGCCATGGTTTCATCCATAGTCTCTTTCTACTTTTCTTGATCTTTTTATATTCTCTGTACTTTTGGAAACAAGCAAGTGTCGTAAGAGTAAGGGAGACAAGCGCGGGATCCATCACAACTACTGATGAGGGACTGTGGACACGATTTGTTTTGATGCTGCGATCCAGTGGACTGAGCTGGTGGTTCTTTTCGTAGTGGAACCAAAACGGATGGGCGGGTGGGTTCCAAGTCACTGATAATCGTTGGATTCCAACGAAATAGTTGGTCAGTCGAACCGTACCTTTAGACATCATTAACTATGGTTAATGATTCCGGTTACGGTTACTGATTACGTTAATCACGTTACGTTAATGTACGTACGTGAGGTGAGGCGTTGTATCCTTCCACAGAAAATGTTTATAATCTGAATCACTGTGTCTATAATCGCTATTATTATCAATATTCTTTCTTTGTTTTTCTGTCTCTCTCTTTATCTTTAAGTCTATATCTATCAGCTACCAACCTACCTCCTTATGCACTATCAACCAATTTATCTACAGACACACACACACACACACACACACACACACACACACACACACACACACACACACACACACACACACACACACACACACACACTAGTTTAGGCCAAAGCTTTTGGGGTCAACGGACAATCCAGGTACACTAATTAACGGCCATGGTACAGGCGGTGGGCGGGGCAGATGCGTCCAAGGTAGGCGTGGCGAGCACCTGGATGAGACAGCAGCTCGATTCGTCATTATAATTCTGCTTCAAAAGAATTATAGTTACTATTTTAGTCTATGAACCTACGAATCAAGTTCATAGTAATATCTATGCCCTGCTAATATTTAAGTAATGTCTATGAACATATCAACAATCACCCCTCTTTCTTCTTTCATACGTCAATTATTTTGATTTATCTTCAGTCTTAACTTAATTATTTAATCCAAGTATCTTTTTCGTTTACTGTCTCGCGACTCTCATTCCTCGCGATCTTAAGTTAATGAATCACTACTTAATACTCTATCTATTGAACTGTCTATCGGCCCGGCCCAGAGGCACCGATAGCTCGAAAATCAAGGTCAAATTACATTAACAATTCAAGTTCGAGGCCCTTAGGGTAGATGAAGGTTAGAAAGTGTGTGCGTGCGTGCGTGCGTGCGTGCGTGTGTGTGTGTGTGTGTGTGTGTGTGTGTGTGTGTGTGTGTTTGCGTGAGTATTCGGGTGTGCGTGTATGAGAGAGAGAGAGAGAGAGAGAGAGAGAGAGAGAGAGAGAGAGAGAGAGAGAGAGAGAGAGAGAGAGAGAGAGAGAGAGAGAGAGAGAGAGAGACAGAGAGAGAGAGAGAAAGAGAGACTATTGTGACCCGTGACCTGTTTTCGCTTTGTATACCAGGAAATAATATGCCAAAAGGTCTTCAAGCATGACACTGACGAAGAGAGCATGGAGCACGGAAATCTAACCCGTAGTGCTCATAAATATTTACTATTCTGTTATTCTGATGTTTTTATGTATAATTATGCCTCGTTTATACTCAAAATGTTCGCCAGAAAATGTTTATAATCTGAATCACTGTGTCTATAATCGCTATTATTATTATCAATATTCTTTTTTTTTCTTATCACGAAAGTTTTTAGAGAGATAGAGATAGAGATAGAGATAGATAGATAGATAGATAGAGAGAGAGAGAGAGAGAGAGAGAGAGAGAGAGAGAGAGAGAGAGAGAGAGAGAGAGGCTGACAGACAGACAGACAGACAGACAGAGGGAGAGAGAGACAGAGAGACCAGTTTCAGGATTACAATAGTCAGACCGTTTCATAATGAACTGAAACGGAAGGGGTCGACCCAGACGCGCGTTCTGCAAGACTTGTCTTCTGTTAGCTTTTGTGAGATTATATTAACATACTACAACTGGACTATGTGAGGAATCTTCATTTCAGAGTGATAATGTTGGTGATGTAATAAGATTAAAATTCAATTCAGAATGATAAATCATAATTACTTTAACTATAAACATTATTATGAATTATTATTATCATGATAACGATAATAATATTGATAATGATGATAGCCATAATAAAAGAACAACAGCAATAACAATATGATTATACAGTGATGATGATGATGATGATGATGATGATGATGATGATGATGATGATGATGATGATGATGATGATGATGATGATGATGACGACATTGTTGGTGATAACAATAATAACAATAACAACAGCAATAATAATTAGAATAATAAGATAAGCAATAAGTATAATACGGTAAACATAACACTAACACACACTGTAAGGCTCGCCTTCCAAAGTTCCTAAATGTTCACCGTAGTGGTATCTATAAACTGTTTTTTTTTTTTTTTGTTTTTTTTTTTTAGAGTACACACACATATATATTGCAAATTACTGTTACATATTACCTTCGTATAGCCCTACATATTTACCGTTAGTATTTCACACCTATTCACATTGCTCAATGTTATAACACACATAACACCAATTACGTATTGTATTTCCTCTACCGTCTCCTTGTATGGCCTCACTTCCTTGTATGGCCTCACCTCCTTGGTTTATCCTGTATAATAACAGTCGTCGCCTGCAAAGTGATATACATAACTCAGACCCTACGAGACAATTTTACCACTTCTTTGGGCGAATCTCTGTCCATCAATTGTGTCTCTCTCGCCAATGGAATGCCAAGATTGCAGAAATCCTCTGCCGCTTCTTTATCGCAAGGTATGAATCAGCTCTCCCTCTCTCTCTCTCTCTCACACACACACACACACACACACACACACACACACACACACACACACACACACACACACACACACACGCGCGCGCGCGCGCGCGCGCGCAGCCTTCCCCATGTGTGTGTGTGCTTGATAATTGTACTCGAGTAAAACACACTTTAACAAGTTTATATATAAAGAGAGAGAGAGAGAGAGAGAGAGAGAGAGAGAGAGAGAGAGAGAAGGGAGAGAGAGAGAGAGAAGGGAGAGAGAGAGAGAGAGAGAGAGAAGGGAGAGAGAGAGAGAGAAGGGAGAGAGGAGAGAGAGAGAGAGAGAGAGAGAGAGAGAGAGAGAGAGAGAGAGAGAGAGAGAGAGAGAGAGAGAGAGAGGGAGAGATAAGAGAGACATGCCAAAATACTAAACTTACTTTTCATATTGAGTAACCACTACCGCTGTACGAGCACTTTTTTCACAATAACGCTCTAGAACCTTTTCATAAAATCCACGAGAAGGATAAGGGCAGTAAGATCCACTCAGCACAATGGTCAGGGACACACTGGCAAGCGTGGAAGTCAGGGTCGCGGTAGAGAGGCTGAGCTCTTTCTGATCTGCGATTGGCTAGTCACAGTCACGTGATCACTGACGTGTCCCCGCCTCCAACTGCACCTACACCTTACAGCTGTTTCGAGTAAAATTTGTGGCAGGTGCACTTATAAGTGCGTAAACATGACATGATATAAACTATCGCTTTTGCATTGCTCCTTCGCTCTTACCTGGAAACTTTGAAACATAATCGCACATGCAATCACGCACGTGAACATGCTTACGCACACGCTTATGCGTACACGTACGTACACGCACACCCCCCCTCTCTCTCTCTCTCTTTCTCTCCTCTCTCTCTCTCTCTATGTCTTTCTCTCCTCTCTCTCTCTCGTTCTCTCTTTATCTCTCGTTCTCTCTTTATCTCTCTTTCTCTCTCTCCTCTTCTCTCTCTCTCTCTCTCTCTGTCTTTCTCTCTTCTCTCTCTCTCTCTCTCTCTCTCTAACTCTCTCTCCCTCTCCCTCTCCTTCTCTCTCTCTCTCCGTTAGCGCGCGCGCGCGTGTGTGTGTGTTTGTGTGTGTGCGCGTGTGTGTGCGTGTGCGTGTGTGTGTGTGTGTGTTTGTGTGTGTGCGTGTGTGCGTGTGTGTGTGTGTGTGTGTGTTTGTGTGTGTGTGCGTGCATGCGTGCATGTATGTGTGAGTGTGTGCGTTTGTCTATGTCTGTGCCTCTGTGCACCACCAACGCCATCACCTTAGAGAATAATTTTTTTTTATTTTTTTTTCTCAAGGAAAAAACGACAAAAGTATAGGAAAGGGAGAGAAGGAGGGGGGGGGGAGAGAGAGAGAGAGAGAGAGAGAGAGAGAGAGAGAGAGAGAGAGAGAGAGAGAGAGAGAGAGAGAGAGAGAGAGAGAGAGACAGAGACAGAGACAGAGAGAGAGAGTGTGTTGCCGCTGATATATCGCATATTTCATATCAGCAACTGGTATATCACATAATCTGTATATCACGTATTCTGTAACACTGCGATCGGAGATGCCTGTATGGTTCTAATTTATCTTCTGTGTTACAACCGCCTTAACACCTGGTCTGCATCAATCGCACAAAACGTTTGTGCGAAGGGTCGTGCCATAGGATATGATGGCGGCTCTATAAAAAAAAAAGCTGACACATGCCGGGCCATAAGTGAAAGGCCCGGGCGAAGCCAGAACTTCGCAAATCTCAAGTAAGCAAGCAAGCCCTGCTCTCGTGATTTCTCTCGCCTCACATTCTCTTGACAGAGATGAGCGCGAAAACGGACTTATTTGGTGGAAGTTTGCGCGTGATCGTACGCACACTCGCGCACGTGCGCGGACGTGTATGCAATGTGTGTGTGTGTGTGTGTGCCAGGAGAGTCAACGAGTCTCCATTCTCCCTGTACAGTTCAGGGACAGTAGATATAAAACTGCCTTAATCTTGGAGACCACGTAACCTCAATTGATGTCATAATCTAAAGACTGCAGCAACGACCACATTCCTCCTTGCTTATCAGGAGGAGTTAATTGGATAATCTGCCGTCACGGTCTTTATCAAGCCTTTTAATCCCCTCCAACAAAGAACCAGCAATTCATGCTGTCATCAGGTTACACGTGCAAGAGCTCGTTTTGTGTGTGTGTGTGTGTTTTTTACTTCCATTACGTCATAACCACACCATGCAAGGGTATGTTATAATATACTTCCATGACGTCATGACAACACCCCCTGCCATAACGTCATAACCACACACCGCAAGTGTACGTTATAATTTACTTCCAAGACGTCATGACAACAACCCCTGCCATAACGTCATAACCACACACCGCAAGGGTACGTTATAATTTACTTCCAAGACGTCATGACAATACACTGCAAGGGTACGTTATAATTTACCTTCACTTAAGAAAAAACATATTTTACCTCTTTTTTTTTCATATTTCATAAAAGTTCTTGTTTTTGATAAAGAGTCAGTTGCTAAAAAGGGGAAGTGTTAACAAATAATCAAAGCCTTCTTTTTGTGCAAGTGTTTTGATTTTTGAAAGTACAAATAGTTTACATGGATCTTCAACTGTTTTCGCCACTGCAGCAACTAGTGACATAATGAAAAATTATAGGTGAAGGATGTTAAGACATACCAGTGTTTTCTTCATTTGGCACGATTGTATATTAAGTTATTCAGAAAATACTGAAGAGGTCGAGTAGCAAGTTTTATTCAGTGTCGACGTAAAGATATTTCTCTCTTTGTAAGAGATTTAAGAAAATATATGCGTGTATTACTTAAAAAGTGGTGCCTGAATGCGCAAACACTATTTGTTACCGTTGCATCGTTCTTTTTCTTCCTATATACGTGTAGCCAGGTATTATAGACAATTTCGAGGAGGGTGAGTAAATTGCTGAAAAGCTAGTCCACCTTCTGTGCTGATTCGTCTTTATCTGAGCATGAAAGGTGCAAACATATGAAATAGTGGTAATCACATTTTACATTTACACATATTGCTTTGGAGAGGAGGGGAGGAGTGGTGGTGACATTAGAGACAATTGTGCAAGCACGAGCTCTCCTTCCACATCGCCTACACCATATACGGGATTGACGCAGAATATGGCTGAGGAGGAAAGTCTATCGCAGACGATAGATTTATCATTTTGGTATTCACCTTAGCAATATTTGCGTGTATATGTATGTGTGTGTGTCTGTGTGTGTGTGTGTGATGGAAATAGAAAAATAAAAGTATATATCGTACAACGAGTTTTATCATCCTTTTCACTTAATTGTATTCTTATCCCGGTCACGGCGAGGGAGGGAGCAGACCTGTTGTGTGACCGAGCTGAT
>NC_051426.1:2679857-2686403 GCF_015228065.2 Penaeus monodon | reverse complement strand
AGATAAATAAATATACACAACACACACACACACACACACACACACACACACACACACACACACACACACAGACAAATAGGTAGTTAGAGAGCAAGAGAGAGTGATGTATATATATATATATATATAATATATACATATATATACATATATATATATATATATATATATATATATATATATATATATATATATATATATATATATATATATACATACATACATACATACATACATATATATATATATATATATATATATATATATATATATATATATATATATATATATATATATATATATATACAATGCGTCTGTGTGTGTGTGACAGACAAAGAGAGAAAGAGAGAGAGAGAGAGAGAGAGAGAGAGAGAGAGAGAGAGAGAGAGAGAGAGAGAGAGAGAGAGAAAGAGACAGACAGACAGACAGACAGACAGAGACAGGGACAGGGACAGAGTCAGAGAGAAACAGAGAGACATAGAATGACAGAGATATCAAGTTCAAATTCAATTCAAATTCGAAATACCTTATTCTATTAGATACAATGGTTATTTTTATTACATAAAAAGTGATTTCACAGTGCATATACATATACGATACACATAGCATTAATGATGGTGCCTATAAGTCTTGCTTATTCTTCTATTCTGAAACCTGTTGTCATTGGTGTTTTTTAATGTATTAGATTGTGTGTTTCTGATATGGATCCACGTGTTAGTCAACGGTGCCCTTATATATGTATGTGATCTTTTGATATGTAGAAAATTTACCTGTCTTGTTTGGACACAGTTTGTGTTACATACAGTTAATAGGGTTAATAGCCACTTTGGATAAAAACCTTAAATTACTTTGTGAATTAGTGTGCATCATAGTTGCATTTTTGTTTTGTACTTAGCGAATTTAGTTTGTTTATGTGTGGGGTAATATAGTAATATTTATTTACGCCACCAAGTGCTACTCTCGCAGCAAAGTTTTATGGTTTTTGAATTTATTACTTTGACCTTTGTTTGTTGTATCCCAAAGGTTTGAACAATAATTGATTATATTGAGAACTAGTGTTTGTATATCGAATATCCTAACTTCAGCAAGGATCTTGTTTTTATGTGGCTTAGGTAAATTAGTGTGCCCATTACTTTTCTATGGATGTTGTCGACATGGTTCTCAAATGTCATGAATCTGTGAATGCGTACGTTTAGTTTTTTTTATGGAAGTGCTCGGTCTTATGTAGCTGTCTCCAAAGTTTATGGTGATGTTTACAGGAATTTTGGCGATGTTTTGGCGGCTACCTTTGGAAATAGATAGTGTTTTTTCTGTAATTAATCTTGAGGCCAGTTGTGTCAAAATATCCTTTTTCTTGTACCGTGTCTCCGGGGTCTTTTATTATTAGTTCAACTAAGTTGTTTACAGAATCACTGTGGAAAAAATGTGAATCATCGGTTCATTGAACAAGAAGGCAATTTTGGGCTATTTACGAATATTATAAACAGAATTGGGCCTACTATATCTTTGTGGAACACCGAAAGATACTATCTCTTTTGTTGATATATTCTCGCGAACTTTGCATATTTGGTTTAAGCTTTTGAACCAATATGTATCGGTTTTGTAGTTTATTGGTTTACTAAATAAGGATTTCATGGTTGACACCATCAAAAGCCTAGGATAAATTGCACAGTGTAAACAAGATTATTTGGCTTTGTTTTCGTTCACTTTATTTGTGATCTGTAATAATACTGTTTCAAGAGCCATATTCCTTCTGAAACTATTTTGCTCTTTGGATATTAGGTAATTTGTCTCTAGAAATATTGATAATTAGTCTGCTACGATTATTTTTAACAACTTTGGAATGTATATGGAGTATGGTAATAGGGCGATAATTATTAGTGTCTCCAGATTTGAAAACTGTTATTATTATGCCATTTTCCAAAGCGATGGGGAATCACCGTTGACTAGAGATGCGTTAATGATAACCATTAGATCACACGTCATTGCAGGTGGATTGTCTCTGATAAAATGAAGTCATCAGTAGATATAGTAGTGCAGTAATCTTGGGGATGACTTAACACATTCCCGCTTGAATCGTTGAAGGTAATTGGATACTGGCATAACCTTGTGGAGCGCTTAACGCATTCCCGCAATAGTTGAAGGTAACTGGATACTGGCATAATCTCGGGTATAGTACTGCCATAACCTTAGGGAGTGTTTAACACATTTCCGCAATCATTGAAGGTGACTGGGTACTGACATAACCTTGGGGATGACTCAGCACATTCATTGAAGGTAATTGGATAATAGACACTCGATACACGCGAGCTTACACAGGCAAGAATTCGCTTGTCCTTTTTCCATGACGTCATATAAGGAATTACCTTGTCCTGGGGGGGGGGGGGGCTTACTCATTAACCACATAATCAAAGAATAAGTTAATTATCTCATTCATACAGTCATCGGAACTAATTAGATAACAGACAGTCAATATACGTGAGATTACAGTGTAAAACTTTTTTTTTTTCTTCTATCTTGACGTCATGACCAGACCCTTTAGGGTACGTTACAATTTACGATATTTCTTGTTCCGTACAATGTAACCATACAGTCAGACTCACTTGCTCTGTGGAAGGTATATGGAAACTTCATAGGCAAGGGAATATAAATACCTCACTCTTACCTTATGCTATTCATTGTTCCAAAGATGGAAACAAAGGTGTATATATACGTAACATCGCTTGCATCATCTGATTTATACCCAAATAACACATCAAGCGCTTTCGTAAACGCAATTAAACCTTTACATTTAGACCCCTCATTAGAACACGAGATCGGTCTAGCGGATATCCTCTACCCTCGAAATATATATGCTATTACACCTGATGATCCCACATGCCAAGCAGTAATCACAACTCGAGTCATTCGAAATGAGTTCAATGAAGACTATACATTAAGGTATAAACCATCGAAGATAATTTTAACTGGTGATATCGACTATGTAATTGAAGCCATTAACAATCACATTATTGGAGATACCAGAGCCGAATTAAAGGGCACTATTCATACATATTTCCCTCAGGAAAAAAAATTATTACCTGGGATGAAAGGTTTTCACGCGTAGCTCTTCTGTATAACGAAGGTGAATGTCCTCCAGAGCAAGTCATTTGTAGGTTTATTATTAAATTCGGGACAAAACTTGCTGAAATACTAGGATTTCTCCTCAACACCAACTACATTTTATTTTCGACCCTCAGATCCGCCAACCTATTTCAGACGGAAGATCTCTTTATGTAGCTCCACATCCTCCCCAAAAAAGATAGTGGCATTGATTATGTGATTGTTTACTGTAATCAGGTTGCTCCGACGCCTTTCGGATCTCAAATGGTTAACGCATTGGATGCCTTTACATTAGATGAATATAGAGGAGGTAAACATCGGATAATTTACAAACCTCTTCTATCAAATTCCATTGATGAAATAGCAGTGAAAATGTTAGATCAAAACGGTCGCAAAATTTATTTTGAAGTAACCATGGCAATGCACATCCGCTCTAAATAAGATTGTAAACGCTCTGACAAATTAATATATATATACACTAACAATTCTCGGGAATCTTCAGTTACTAAAAACGAGAGCAAAAATGCGCACCCCATTTATTCCTTCGGAGGCTGATCATTATATGATCCTGTTTCAGGAACCCCGTCTTAAGTCCCGAGAGGATCGCCTTCATCGTTAGAAATGTTTTACCTCCAGCATTAAACATGGGATCCAAAGTGCTAGATGATGTTACTTTCGGGGGGAAAAATAATAAGGGAATCCCTTCGCGATCATGTTCTCGCAGCTCTCTCGGATGTGGGGAAGCGTGTCATCATGAGAGGAGGTCAAAGGAAAACAAAAAGGCAACAAAAAAAAAACGAAAAAAAAGAAAATATTGAAGAGAAAACCGCTTACTGATAGAGAGGACAGGGAAAGTTATAAAAGCGATATATTTTCCATGATATAGGACAGTATCATATTGGACGGTAGCTGGTAACAATGCCTCACCTACAAACAAACGTTGTATCAGATGGAACCGGATTACAAATTGCGATTGACTCCTTTACAGGGGGAGTGTAGCCGCTGATATATTACATACTTCATATCAGCAGGTGGTATATCACATATTTTGTATATCACGTATTCTGTAACACTGCAATCGGAGAGGCCTGTATGGGTTAAATTCACCTGTGTTACAACCGCCGAGAAGGCCTCGGCGAGTACCACTGGGCCAACACATGGTCTGTATCAGCCGTAAGAGCTGACCTGTCACAAAATGTTTGTGCGAGGGTCGTGCCACAGGAGGTGATGGCGGCTCTTCATATGATCGATGTTGAGAGATAATGAGATCGCGACCGAACTAATGTATAACATATAAAGTAGAAAGTTACTCGACGTTGTAGCCTGTGTATGTTTAAAGTGTGAGGGCAGTTCGAGGAGAACCTCCGTGCCGTCAAGACGCCCATAACATTCTGAAATCAGAGCATTAAGCTGATATTCTAACTGTTCCCGCAATGCGTATGTATCCAATATTGGTAGAAGGTTCTTTAATATATAATCTAATATATAATTGTTATTTAGTGGTTGTGTGTATTTTACAATCTATGTATTAATTAACAGGTTTGACCGTTAATGAATAAATCTTAAGCGAGTGCTACGCAGTGGTATCAGTCACCCCACACCCATTGGCAAATCATAGGCGGTCTTCGGCGGCCACAGGGAGTAACAGAAATGTTTCCTGTCATCAATAAACCGAGGTTAATTGAAACTAGCATAGCTTCTCGCATAGATATCCTCCTCACCAACGCCACAGGAGCCTTTCTAGACCTACGTAGCTTAATGCTAGAACAAAAACTACATCTCATTAAGGGGGAGCTAAGGAAAACATAGGAGAGAATGAAGCTGTTGTCCTTAGTAAATAACGCCCTCCACTCGCTTTTCAAATTTGCTTCAGTATTTATACAAGGCCAGCAAATCGAAAATAATCCGCTCTACCCCTACACCTCCTTCGTACGAATGTTAACAGGAATGTCGATATCTAAGAGAGAGACGCTCGCGCGAAACATGTTCTTCTTTGGCGATAATAAAGGTTCAGGGATACAAAAAGATTACCCCCAAGAATACTTTTTAAATCTGAATCGCCTCGAGAATAGAGTAACGAAGGAGGTGAAAAACCACGGTGTACACCTATGTGCACCTCTTTTGTTAGACGGCAACACGCGATGGTTATTTATTGGATAATGTTGACAAGCGCATTCGGCTGGAAGTCTCTTCCAGCGAGTTTGTACTCAGCACCTCGGATGAGAACATGAAATCAAAATTTGTTGTAGGTTTAGCCAAATTGCATATTACAAGACTGAGACGCCACCCACAAGCGATGCTCGCACTAAACGCCTCGCTTCAGAAGCTAGGCAACTCCACTGATTATCTATACACAAAATATAAAACATACATCATGTCTCTAGGACAACAAACATTTTCAATAGACTTACCCTGACAAAGCGTTATACCTGAAAAATTGTACTTTTTCATGTGTGAAATGGACGCATTTGCTGGATCATTTAAAAAGAACCCCTTTTATTTCGATCACAACGGAACATACACCTGACAGTTAATGGAGCATCCGTTTATGATATCAACGTTGATTTCCCTTACCATTTTTCAAATGCTTATTACCATTTACTAAACTCAATCGGGCTAGAAAAAGATCACGTTACAAGAGATGCTTTCTCTACCGGTAGAACGTTATTCGTATTAGATCTACAAGCGGAAAAATTGGCATACTCCAATTGCTCTGGAATAATTGATATGGAATTTGAGCAACCTATGAATGCTAATAAAGTTCTCGTTTTGCTTGGTGATACACAAGGGAATTTATCGATCAACAGCGAAAGACGTATTTATTCCGATGTTAGAGCATAAAAATAAAATGAAAAGCGGGGACATTAGTAGGATAGCACGAGAGATTATTTGTAATCATAACCCAAGTATCAGATTCATGGGATGTATTTCTTCTGATGAAATCCTCCAATTACCGATTGGAGATGTAAACAAAACAAATGGACGAGTTGGGGCGATGATGATGATAAGCGTAGTGAATATCTTACCCCATAGAGAAAAACCATGGGACTGGATTTTATGTGTGGTTACAAACCAAAGGATAAATTTTTTGGACTACTATGGTGTGCATCCGAGTGTTTATCGATAAGCATTCACAAAAAAGACGCATTAGCTACCTAGATACAAGACTTCAGGATACAAAAAAACTATGTATGCGGTGCTTATATATTATTTTTCATTTACATCATAGCAAGAGTCGGGTTGGACTTAATTAAGGAGCACCTTTCTTGAGTATTTAGTTGTAATGTACAGACATGTGTTGTCCCTAGGGGGCCCCACCTACCAAGAAGGGTGCCTTAAGGGCCAGGGTCCTTCCCCATGCAGGTCAGTGGGCATCTGTAGGGTAAGCCCACCCCCTGCTGTCAAAGCCCTACTACATGAGTTCCACGGAAAATGTAAGGATGCAGG
>NC_051426.1:2660129-2679757 GCF_015228065.2 Penaeus monodon | reverse complement strand
CCACAAACAAACAAAAAAATAAATACAAACACCCCACACACACACACACAACACCAAACACACTTTAAACATACAAACAACAACATATTACATTACACACACAAATGCCCTTTCATTTTAATCTTCCCTTCCATAAATTAATTGTATATATTTAAAGCTTTTTTGAATTATGTCCGTGGAAAATTTTGTGACCATTTTTTTTAAAGATTATTTAGGCAGTGACGTACCTAGCTTTGACTTAAGCGGTGGTGACGGGCCCTTCTTGCAACGGGGTAAATCCCCCCCGGCCAGGGAAGGTACCCCGGTTTTCCTTGAAAAGGGGGCCCAAACAAAATAAAAACAATTTTTACCCCAAAGAAACCATTGTAAAAATGGAAAAAACCCCCTTTTTATAATATTTTTTTTTCCAAACCTTTTGAAAAGAAAACGGAACCTTGCCCTTATAATAAAATAATAATATATATATATAAATAATTTAATTTAAATATATAAAATTATAATATATATATATATATAAAAAAATATATATATATAAATATAGATATGTGTTGGTGTGTGGGGGTGTGTGTGTGTGGGTGTATGTGTGTGTGTTGGGGTGTGTGGGGTGTGTGTCATACATACATACACACATCACATTTTTATGGCAAATGGTAATCTTGGATTGCCAGTTCAAGCATCGTTAGATTTTCTTTCGAAAAGCCTTTTATTGTTTCACTTTGCACTTCATATCACCAGCAGCTCGCCATCATGGAAAGAAACAAACACGCAGCAACAACGGAAGCTCTACACCACTCATGCTTTTAAAACTAAAACCCTCTGAGCGTCAAGGTGCAGGATTGAGGGATAAAAACTTTTTTCCTCAACTTCTTCATCTATATCATTAATGAATGAGCCAGTTTAAGACTCATTGACATCATCATCACCATCACCATTACCACCACCATCACCATCATCATCATCATCACATGTAGCTTCATCGTGGATAAAACTATTAACAAATCTGCACCTCTTCCCTTGGCCTCTGAAACTTTTATGAATCGCTACCTTTTTCTTTTGGGTTTTGCGGAAAAAATTTACCGCGGTTTTCTCGTTTTTCCCACAGAAGCACTATAATCTTCGATGAATCACTCCTATTACATTGTTTGTTTTTCCTTTCCTTTCCACTCTAATACTTTCCTCCTCCTCCTCCTCCTCCTCCTCCTCCCTCCTCCTTTCTCCCTCCTCCTCCTCCTCCCCTCCTATCCCCATCCTCCTCTCCCCCCCCCTCCTCCTCCTCCTCCTCCCCCCCCCCCTCCCCCTCCTCTCCCCACCTCCTCCCCATCACACAAATTAGGGATGTTGTTTGTTATTAGGGAGAGAGGTTGCTAAAGCCCCTTGTCAAATAAGAGAGGTCGATCATACATATACTCATTAAAGAAAAAGAAAGAATGATTGGAGGATGAATCCATAAATAAATAAATAATGGATAATAATGATTATCATATTTTTTTAAAACCCTCCTCCCCTCCCCCATCTAGCTAGTTGCGCTGCTGTGCGTGTGCTCAGAAAATTGATACTCGAAGAAGAAGAAGAAGAAGAAGAAATACCCAGCAAGATGGATGTGTGTTTCGGGGAAGAATTGTTCATCTCGTCGGAGATCGGTTTGGGTCTTACAAGACACATATTTTAACGTTTTGGGGTGAGTTTTTGCGGTTGACGAATCCTATGACAGAACATTTTATCTGTCAATTCGTAAAGAACGGATCCAGTACTGTAAAAGGACTGAAAAGGGGATTGCCCGCACCCTTATTAAATGCAGGGTGGACTATAAGTCCATATCTTGAAAACGCTCTTTAAAACGCCCAGAAATTCAACGCATAAAAGACCCCCAAGGAGCGGTTTGGGCCTTTGAATCCTCCTTTTTTTCCTCCCCCTTTTTTACTCTCTTGACCCCGGCCAGAGCCACCCAGCCCCCAAACCCCAAGGGGAAAATTTTCGTGGAGTCGGCCTGCTTGCCTGCCTGCCCGCCCCCTAGTGGTTAACAAACGTTGTCACCCGCAGCAGATGTCAACATTTTTGTTAAAATGTTGAGGTATAGAGGTAGAGCGGATTATTTTCAACTTGTTAACCTTGTATAAATACTGAAGCAAATTTGAAAAGCGAGTGGAGGGCGTTATTTACAAGGAAACGGGTTCTTCTCCCCTAGTTTCCTTTAGTCCCCCTTAAGAGATGTATTTTTTGTTCGCAAAAAAAAACTACGAGGTCTAAAAAGGCCCCTTTGTTGTCCTAAAATATTAAATTCAGTGTATTAAAATCTGTTATTTCTTGGGTTTAAAGTGGCGTTGGTGGGGAGGATATCTAGGCGATGACGAGAAGCTATACTAGTTTCAATTAACCTCGGTTTATTGATGAGAGGAAAAACGTTTCCGTTACCCCCTGAAAAGGGAGTAAACCCGGTTTTTGGGTAATTTCGGTTCCATCAGATACAACGTTTTTTTGTAGGTGAGACATTGTTACCTGTTACCGCCCAATATGGTAGTCCCATATCAGGGGAAATTTATCGATTTATATCTTTTCCTGTCCTTGCTATCACTGAGTGATTTTCTCTTCACTATTTTCCTTTTTTGTTGTTGTGTTTTTTTTTTTTCAGTTTCTTTCTTTTTGCTTTCCTTTGACCTCTCAGGACACGCTTCCCCACATCTGAGAAAGCCGCGAGACCGTGTTCACGAAGGGATTCCCTTATTTTTTTCCCGGAAGTAACATCATCTAGCACTTTTTTTTTCCCATTTCAATCCCGGGAAGAAAAAGTTTTTAACGATGAAGGGAATAGCCTTTCGAGCTATCCCCCCTAGAATGGAGAGAATGCCCGCATCGCGTTGGTAAATAACTGGGCTTTTAAATGTTTACCCTCCGATGTTTACCTCCTCCATAAACATCTAATGTTTTTAAGGGGTTTAAACGTTAAAAAATTTGAGATCCGAAAGGGCGGAGCAACCTGTTACGTAAACAAACAAATCAATGCCACATCTTTTTTGGGGAGGAGTGGGGCTACTAAAGATATCTTCCTCTGAAATAGGTTGGCGGATCTGAGTCGAAAAAAAAAATGTAGTGATGCTGAGGGAAATCTAGATTTCAGCAAGTTAGTCCGAATTTTAATAAAAAACCTACAAATGACTTGCTCTGGAGGACATTCACCTTCGTTATACAGAAGATCTACGCGTGGAAACCTCTAATCCCAGGTAATAATTTTTCCCTGAGGGAAATATGTAAAAATAGAGCTCTTTAATTCGGATCTGATATCTCCAATAATACGATCGTTAATTGTTTCAATTATATAGGCAATAGAACCAGTTAAATTTTTCTTCGATGGTTTATACCTATAAAAATCATATGTATAGTCTCCATTGAACTCCTTTCGAATGACTCGTGCTGTGGTTACTGCTTAGCATGTGGAATCATCAGGTGAAAAAACGTATATATTTCAAGGGCACAGGTATTCCCCAGCCCGATCCGTATTCTAATGAGGGGTCTAAAGTAGATTTTTAAATTTGCTTTTACGAAAGCCTTGATGTTTTTTTGGGTAACATAAAGGATGCAAGCGGTTTTATGTAATAACGCCTCTGTTTCCCATCTTTGAAACAAGAATAACATAAGGTGAGAGTGAGGATTATATTCCTGTTATCCCTGCCACGAGCAACGAGTCTGATTGAACAGATGGTTACATATATGGACAAGAAAATAGTTTTTTTTTAAGTAAAGGGTAAATTATAACGTACTCTTGCAGTGTGTTGCCAGGGACGTCTGGAAGTAAAATTAAAACGTCCCTTTCGGTGTGTGGTTTTGACGTTATGTAGGGGGTTGTCATGACGTCATGGAAGTATATTTTAACAACCCTTTGCATGGTGTGGTTATACGAATGGAAGTAAAAAAAAAAAACACACACAAAACGAACTCTTGCACGTGTAACCTGATGACAGCAGAATTTTGGGGTTTTTTGTTGGAGGGGATTAAAAGGTGATAAAAACGCGCGGCGATTATCCAAATTTAAATCCCCTTTTTAAAAAGGAGGAATGTGGTCGTGCTGCAGTCTTTGATTTTGACATCAATGAGGGGACGGGTTCCAAGATTTTAAGGCAGTTTATATTACTGTCCCTGAAATGTAAAGGGAGAAGGGGACTCGTTGACCTCCGCACAACACAACACACACACATTTCTACACGTCCGCGCACGTGGCGAGGTGCGTACGATCACGCGAAAAATTCCACCAAATAAGTTGTTTCGAGTTGGAGAATTTGGGGACACGCAATTCCTAAGACAAACCCCAAAGAACACAGCCGTCGTGTGGTAAAGAGTTTTATGCGAGATTTTTACCACGGCTACAGGAGCGCCCTGGGCAATCCCCCCGCCACGGTAAGCCCCGAGTGTAAAAACCAACTTGTTGCTTCTGCTTGAGATTTCGAAGTTTGGCTTCCCCGGGGGCCCTTTCATTATGGCCCGGCCTGTGTCATTTTTTTGTGGTTTCCATTTGTTGGTCTGACACTCGGGTTTACCGGGGCGGGGGTTTGCCAGCAGGGCCCCCTGTAGCCGGGGTGTAAGCTCTCGCATAATCCTTTACCAGCAGACGGCTGGTTCTGGGGGTTTTGTCTTGGAAATTGCGTGTGCACGCAATTCTCCAAATAGTGTACCAGTGTGGGTTCGGTCGCCCCCAAGAGAACATCTTTTCACTTTCTAGGTTGTATAATCTCCCATGCACAGGGGTAACCTGGGCGCATTTGTGCGAATGATTTCGGACCTCTGGTTTTTTCGAGAGTCCAGTGGTTTCATAGCCTTGGCATCTGAGTACCAGGGGCCCGAGGGGAATATCTCTTTTCTCCTGTGAAGCGAGGAGGAAAGGGGGTTGGCGCACCGTACACTTCCTTTAAGTAAATTTCGGCTCGATGTTTTATCAGGGTTTAGGGGGCATACCCCGGCCGTTTTGGGCAATCTTCAGCAAGCTCATTGCCTCTGACCCCTATATGGGGGAAAACCCATTTTAGATAATTCTTTACCCTGAGCAGCACCCTTTGTGTTTTGTGGGAGGGTTGTAGGAGGAAGTTGTCTTTGGGTGAGCGCTGCGAAGACAGCGACGGTTTTGGAGTCTGTGGATGACCAGGTCCTTCCCTCAGGGGGAGCGGGCTCAGTCCCCCCCATGATAAAAATCCCCTCTGCCTGAGGAGGAGGCGTTGTCTTTTTCCCCCTCATGGATATTGTGGATCCCTTGCGGGAAGCCGGCGCCTGCAGTGTGGGTCAAGGGATCGACGACCCACCCTGAAAATAGTTTGTCCCGGAGGGTGAGGTTGCAAGACCCTCGGGGTTTCTGCCTTTAGGTAGGCGTAAATTTCTTTCTTTTTCTTGCAGTCCAGACAAAAACTCTAACGGGGTTTGTGCCCACGGGGGAGCTCGACAAAGTCAGGGTGTGGGGAGTCCACCCCCTTTGGGCCAGTAGGGGTTTCTTGAGCTGATGGCGTTTTTTAGCACCGGGCTTTTTGGAGACAGCCAGGATTTGTTTGAAACAGCTCGTTATCTGTCTGGGCGTTGACTTTTTTGGTTTAGCTTGTTTCCGGGGAGGGAGATTTGATAAAAAATTGTGCGCCGTTAGATCAATTCGTGGGGCCCAAAGGGGGGAAAAGGTTTGTCCCCATAGGGGGTTTGGGGACCTTCGCCCCCCTTGGGGCCCCCAAAATGACCCGGGGGGCTTCGTTTGGCTGTCTCCAATCGGTCTTTATTTTTTCTTTTAAACCAATCAGAGCGGGGGAGGCATAGTCTCAAGGGCCTGACAGCATGTACGTAGAAGATCTATCTCTGTGCTGGCCCCATGGTCTTCCACTATTGTCTCATACGACAGTCTTGCCTTTTTCGGTCAAGCAGGTAGGACCCCCGGGGGAAAGGAGAGGGTCCGGTCCCACCCCAAGGGTAGGGGTTTCCGAACCCACTCCAAGTCCACCCCTGGTTTTAGATTGTCCCTTTGAAGTCTCTGTTAGAGCCATGGCTTTGGTTTTGGCTCAGAGATCTTTAGCCCGCCCTCAAACTTCCTCGGATCCCAAGTCCAGACAAGCTGGCTTTTTTTAGGCAGTGTGGCCCAGGGAGATGATAGCAAGATCGTCTGCATAGGAGATGATCTTGCCCCCCCACGGGGGTTTTATGTTGAGGTACAGGAATTAGGGTTAAAAAGGGCGGGATGAGAACCCCCCCCCTGGGTTCCATTTTCTAGTGGAGTGTGGTAGGTGCCCTTGGGAATTTGATCGGGCTGTTCTTTTCCAAAATAGTCACCTATCCAACCCAAGGCTTACCTCTGATTTTTTTTTGGATCGGGCTCCCTGAATGGAAAGAGGACTTCAATTCGAAACCCTTCCCCGGGTAAGGGAAAATACTCCCACGATGCGCTGGGTTTTATTGTGTCAAGAGGGGGGCTATGCGGCGCTGTGTCATCCCCCGGGTGAACCCGTGGAGGGTTCGGTGGGGTCCATTTTCCTTTGGGAGCCGGTTCAGTACCACCCTCGGAGTTTTGGGCAGACAGCTAGGAGAGGATGGGGCGGTACTCCCCGGCCCCTTTTGGTTTTAGGGATGGGAAAACTTGGTACCCCTTTTCCCAGCTCTGGGGTAAGTGGAAGTTTCCAGGACTTTTTGATGATTTGCAGGAAGCAAGCTCACCTACCAGCCCAGGGGGGATGTGGGGTACGAGACCCCACATCCCCGGGGCGAGTTGCAATGGCTTTATGTGCATCTTTTATTTTCCCCAGAGAAAAGATAACGTCTGAGTTATGGGGGTTCGGCTGCCCTTTCTCTGATGTGAGCAAGTCTTCGGGTTTGGGGTTTTGTCTTGCCCCGTTGGTGGCGATGTCGTACTCGTTTCGCAGAGAACTTGCGCAGTCTTTTGGCCCTCTGCCTGGGGCGTGGTGCGTGCATCCGGGGCTGAGCGGTGGTGGCCGCTGCCCCGTTCCATAGCTCGAAGGGGGTAAGGATCAAAAGACTCACACCATTCCACCCATTTTTCCTGCCTCACTCTCTGGCATTTTCCTTGGGGGCCCCCCCCCCCGACACCCCTCCCGGGGAGGGTGGGTTGCGGGGGTTCTTTGCCTTCGGAAATTTTTTTCGGCACAATTTCCCCTGTGGTTGCCCTCCCTAATCTGTCATTAAGTACCAGGGTCCTTGGACTCCGGACCCAGGCCGATTTTTGGGTATGGTCAGTGGGCTGCCTCATCAAGGCTTTTCAAGCTGGTTTGTAGCATTCCACTTTTTTCGCTCTGGTGGGTTCATGCTTCTCGGGGAGCGGGCAAGGGCCCGCTCTGGAACGCCGCCATTTTGGCCTTGTTGTTTTCCATTTTGGTTTGGGTGTGGATTCGGCTGGGCCAACCCGAGGTTGTTAAGGCCATAATGGTCACTAGTGACGGTTCATCGACACACCAGCCAACCTCTCCACCAGAGTCGCAGTGGCAGGGTGAGGTCTAGGACCCCCCCCTCTCAATGTGTTGGTCCGGCTGTTGGGAGAGCGATCTCGGGGAAGTCTCAAGACGTTGGCTTTTGTGACGGCCAGCCGCACCCGGGCCCCTGCAGGGAGCCAGGATGGGGTGGTGTGCATTGAAGTCCCCCCCTATGATCACCGGTCGTGTGCTGCGGAAGACAACCTGGCTAGTCAAAGCTATGCGGTGGCCTGCTGTACACATTGTACAATTTTCGGGGGTCCCCGGCATTTGAATTCGACGGAAGAGTTTCAACATCTCCAAGTGCGGTGCATGGCATTGCGGACAGGGAATATTTGTTTTCACCAGGGTCATCGGGCCTCTTTTGCCATCGGAACGTGGCGCGGGGAGTGATACCCCGGAAGCGAAAGCTTCCGCTGAAATGTCCCGGAGCAGACGTGCAATGCCCCCTTGATCGCACTATTGGTGGAGGATGGCACTCCTTGAGGAGAAGCCACAGATGTTCCACTGCAGAATACTTAGTTTGGGTGCCAGATGTTACTAATTAAATTTTACATCAGAGACATCGTATATTCGGGTTGACGGTCGGAGAGTGAAACCCCATTGTGAGATCCTCACTGTTGGGGGGTTTCCCCTTGGCGTCAGGCCCCCCTTGGTCCACGGGGGGGTGGAGACCCCTTTGGTAGCTCTGATTTTCGTCTTTTGGTTTTTTCTCGGGCCAGGGATTCGGCATTAGCGGGCCCTTCCCTGGGCGGGCTCACTTTTTTGTTTGGGTGTGGCACTAAATCACCCTGGTTGGCTTCCCTGTGAGGGCATAGCGGGGTTGGAGAGGGGAGGGGAGTCTGACCTGGGGTGGGGGAGAGGTTTGGGCGTTTTTGGCCCCTCTCCTTTTCCCTTCCTTTATGCTTTTCCAGTCTTTTTGAATGTGTCATGGCAACGTCGACCCCCTTATCGCCTTTTCCTTGGCCGGGAAAAGGAATCCCACGCTGGACCAAGCAGGACAGGATCGACATGCCCCCCTTGTCGAAGAACATGTTTTCTGGGTCTGGGGAGGCCCGTGTGGTGCTTTTGGAAACCCTTTTCTTCCTGTTTTCCTCTGCACTGTTTTACTTGGGGGGAACCCCTGTTGCGGGATCCCCGGGTTTCGGCTGGGGGGCAGTTTCCTTTCCTCTTAGGAGTGGAACCCTTTTTCGTTTTGTCCCTCCCCCAGCGTAGGTCCCGGGGGGGCGGGAACAAAGTCTGGTTGCTTTTTAGCAACCTTTGCCGTTTGAGGGGCCCTTTTCCTGACAGAGAAACCCGGGCTCCAGGCGTGAGCCTTTTTGGGCACAGTTAGGACATTTGGCTGTTTGGCCCTTCTTTTTCTTCTTTATGTGCCTTATGCACCCTCGGTTTTGTGTGCCTTGCTACAGACACCACATTTTGGCTGCTTACAGTTGCTGGTGGTGCCTATTTCTGGCATTGAAACCCCGAAGTGGTTCAGGACATAAGGCGTAGTGATGGGTTTACCCATTTACCCAGACAAGGGGAGCTTGGGGTACTTTCATGGCACCGGGATTGCTGGTTGGAGTCTTCCCCTTCGAAAACGGGAAGCCTCCCGACCGGGGGGTGTGAGCTATCACCCCCCCCACATGTTGAAAACTGAAAGCCAAGTGCCCATCTTGACTCTCTTTCCTCGGGATTCAGGGCGAGAGGTCCTTTCCCCCCATCTTTTAGTCCTTGCCCGCGGGAAACAAAGGGTGGCTTTATTTGGGCACAAGATTATGCCGGATCTCCCCAAAAACCCAGATCGACACCCGGTTTTTGCGCGGGGCTTCAATGCCTTCCCATTTGGAGGCTTTGCGAAGCCTTCGGGTTTAACAGGAACCTTAAATTGCGGGAAAGCCTTGGGGGTCCAGACTCGCCATCAGAGTCGGTCTCCGGCCCGGCCTTTTTCGGTCCCCCCTTTCGGTTTGGGGTTTGCTCGGGAGGCACCAGCTTTTTCGGCGGTTCAGCTGGTGCTCCTGTCAGTCAGGGGGTGTTGAGGGGGGTCAGAGACCTTCCGGTTGGGTCTGGCCTGGAGGGGCCAGCCCCCGGGGGTCCATTTTTTTTTTTGGACAATCTGGTGGACAGACATGTTTGTACATGTTTTTATTCGTCTTTTCCGCCATTTGGGCAGCAGGCATGACAGTGCATCCTGTGCTGGAGTTTTCTTTTGCCCCCAGGAGGCACGTAAGGCTTCGGGGTGGCTGCCGTGGTCTGGGCCTTGCACGGGCGTCAACAGTAAGGTTGTTGGGGGGGTTTTTGTTTTAGATTTCAATATATTTGGCAGTGCTTCACCCATCACGCCCCACCCCCCACGGAGCCCAACAAGGGGAAGCTGAGTGCAGAACCAAGTCTAACAGCAACAGGGGGAGTGGGATATAGCACCCAATTAGCCGAGGGCACTGGAACCCACGGACGGTGGGGTACCAAGGCAGCAGATGCTTGCCCCTAGCCCCCCGAGGGAGCCCACCCGTTGACCTGCCCGGGGCCCGGGATGGGGCTCCCTGTCTTGCCAGAATAGGGGGCCCAAAAGGGGCGTGTTGCTAGCCCAGGCGTACTCGTGACGGCATCCTAAACCTCCAGGACTCCCGTCCCCAGCCACAAGGGTCCCACGACGCAAAAAGGGGTAGGTGTCAACCTCTGGGAGACCCCAGAGGGGAGTCCTTCCATACGGGGACTTTATTGGGGAACACTTTGCCCTCCCCAGTGGGAGGGAGCTCTTTCACTTTTTCCAGGCATTTCCTCTCCGCTCCTCGGAGGGGCCCGTACCCTTTTCAAATGAATCCCTTTTCTCAAAAACCCCCAAAAGGTTGTTTACCTCACTGAGAAAAGAGGGGGGTCCTGCACCTTTTCCCGGGG
This sequence comes from Penaeus monodon, assembly GCF_015228065.2. Lineage (NCBI taxonomy): Eukaryota > Metazoa > Arthropoda > Malacostraca > Decapoda > Penaeidae > Penaeus > Penaeus monodon. The sequence continues at coordinate 2,669,438 of NC_051426.1, read as the reverse complement.
TTTTCCTTCATCCCTCTGAAAACACCCGGCCACGACTGTTTCCCCACAGGAGGGAGAAAAAATTAACTTTTTTTCCAGGAGGTTCCCTAGGGCAGGACGGTTTTTAAGGGAATCCCTTTTCTCCTGAAAACCAGAGGATTTTTTCACCTCAGGAGTAAAGGGGGGTCCTGTACCAGTAAGCTCCTTGCCCTCTAAAAACACCCAAAACCACAGACGTTTCCTCACAGTGGGGGAGGGGTGATTTTTTTTCCAGGCAGTTTTCTGGCAGGGGGGGTTTTAAGGAATCCCTTCCTCTGAAACCCCCAAATTTTCACCTCATGAGAGAGAGGGGACCTGTACCTTTTTCCGGGCGATCCTTCACCCTCGAAATAGCAACCACAACATTCATCACATGAGGGAGAAAGACTAATTTTTATCCGGAAATTCCTATAAAAGGAGGGGAACTGAGGTTCGTCTAGAGCGCTATTAGACAAAACCCTGGTAAAGGGCCTGAAAGGGGGGCTCTACCTGCCTTCCCCCTATTCGAAAGAAAAAGAGTGGCATCATCAGATGGTCTGCCGGGACCAGCCCCTAAAAAAAGAATGGCAACTCATGCACACCGAATTAAAATATATATATATATATATAATATAATAATATATATATATATATAATATATAAAATATAATATAATATTTTTATATATATATATATATATAATATTATATATATAATATATATATATATATATATATAATATATATTATATATATATAAAATATATATAAATATATATATATAATATATATAAATTATATATATATATAAAAATTTACGGTTGCATAGAGTTGCCTTTCTTTGTTAGGGCTGTCTGGCAGCCCCATCTGATGATGCCATTTTTTTCTTTCAAATAGGGCGATAGGCAGGTAGAGCCCCCTTGCAGGCCTTCACCAGGTTCGTTAATAGCAGCGTAGACGAACATCAATTTCCCCGCCCGTGTGGGAAGTACCGGAAAAAAGTTAGTCTTTTCCCCACTGTGAGAAATAGTTGTGGTTGGCTATTTCAGGGGGATGAAGGATGTTAGGGAAAAGGGTACGGCCCCCCTCTACTCTCATGAGGTGAAATTTTGGGTGTTTCAGAGAGAAGAGGGATTCACGTTAAACCCACCCCGCCCGAAGAACGTGGAAAAAAAAAACAGCTCCTTCCCCACTGTGATGGAAAAGTCGTGGTTTTGGGGTTTCAGAGGGCGAAGGAGTTACTTAAGGACCCCTTTTAGAGTGTGAAACATCCTCTGGAGTTTTAGAGAGAAGAGGGGTTCACCCTTAAAAAACCCTCCTGCCATAGGAACCCCTGGAAAAAAAGTTAATTTCTCCCCCACTGTGGTGAAAAGTCTGTGGCCCGGGTGTTTTTAGAGGATGAAGGAAACACAGGAACAGGTTGCAGGACCCCCCCTTTTTTAGTGAGGGGAAACAACCTTTGGGCGTTTCAGAGAAAAGAGGGATTTACTTTTTAAAAAGGGACAGGTCCCCTCCCAGGAGCGGAGAGGAAAAATGCCCGGAAAAAGTGAAAGAGCCCCCTTCCCCATGAGGGAGGAGCAGAAGTGTTCCCCTCAATAAGTTGTAGGTGGAAGGCTCCCCCTGGGATATCCCAGAGGTTGACACCTACCCAGGTTTTCCCTGCGTGGGACCCTTGTGAGGGGAGACGGGAGTCCCGGAGGTTGAGCGATGCCGATGACGAGACGCCCCCGGCGCAACAGCCTCTTTGGTCCCTATTTTGGCAAGACAGGGAGCCGATCCCGGGCCCGGTCAGGTCAAACGGCTGGTCTCCCTCGGGGGGTAGGGCAAGCAGTCATGCTGCCGTTGGTACCCACACCGTCGTGTGTACAGTGCCATCGGTAATTGGGCGTATTCCATCTCACCCGTTGCTGTTAGACATTGGTTCAGCATCAGCTTTCCCTTGTTTTGGACCCGTGGGGGTGGGGGGGTGAGTGGAGAAGCCTGCCCAAATATAGGAAAATTAAAACAAAAACCCCCACAGACAGACCTTACTGTTGACGGGCCCGTGCAAGGCCCAGACCCCGGCACCACCCGAAGCCTTCGTGCCCCCTGGGGCAAAAGAAAACTCCGAGCACAGGATGACACGCATGCTGCGCCAAGATGGGGGACAAGACGAATAAAACATGTACAAACATGTCGTCCCCCAGATTGTCCAACAGATGGACTCTCGGCTGGGCCCCCCCAGGCCAGCACCCAGACAGGAAGGTCTGAGCCCCCCTCAGACGACCCACTACTGAATAGGAGCACCAGTGAACCAGCCGAAAAGCTGGTGCCTCCACGAGCAAGCCCAAAGCCGAAAGGGCGGGCCCAAACGGCGAGGCGGAGACGACTTGAGGGGGAGTTGGACCCCAAAGGCATTTTCCCCCAATTTTAAGGTTCCCGTTAAAAAACCCAAGGGTTCGACAAAGCCCACCAAATGGTAAGGGCATTGGAGAGCCCGCGCAAATCCGGCGCGATTGGGTTGCGCGAGTAGAGCATAATCATTTGCCAAAGATCAAGCCCCCTTTGTTTTCCCGAGGAGACAAAGGAGAAAAGATGGAGGAAGTGAGCCCTCGCCACTGAATCCCCAGGAGAAGAGAGTCAAATGGCTCTTGGTCCAGTTTATACGATGTGGAGGTGATAGCATCACACCCACAGGGTGGAGGCTTCCCGATTGTCGAAGGGGAAAAAAACTCCAACCGGAAGTCCTGGGGGACCATGAAAGGTACCCCAAGCTCCCCCCTTGATCTGGGTAAGGGGGTACCATCCCTACGCACTTATGTGCCCGAACCCCTTCGGTGTTTCAAGTGCCAGAATACGGGGCACCCCCAGGCTAACTTTAAAGCCAAGCCAAAATGGGTGTCTGTAAAGGACACAATACCGAGGTGTGCATAAGGACATAAAGAAGAAAGAAGGAAAACAGCCAAAGTCTAACTGGCCCCAAAAGGCATCACGCCTGGAGCCCGGCTTGCTCTTAGGAAAAGGCGGCCCTCAAACGGAAGAGGTTTCTAAGAAAGCAACCAGACTTTGTTTTCCCGCCCCCCCCGGCACCACGTCTGGGGGAGGCACAAAACGAAAAACTTCCCCACCTCCTAAGAGGGAAAGGGAAACGCCCCCAGCCGAAACCGGAGATCTCCCACAATCAGGGTCCCCCCGTAAAGCAATGCAGGGAAAACCCCAGGAAGAAAGGGTTTCCCAAAAGCACCACCGGTTCCCCCCCAGACCAGAAGACTGTTCTTCGACAAGGGGGACATGTCGATCCTGAATGCTGTGGTCACAGCCAGTGGCAGTATCCTTTCCGACCAAGGAAGAGGCGGATAAGGATCGACGTTGCCCTGACGACATTCAAAAAGGGCTGTGAAAAGCATAAAGGAAGGAAGATGGAGAGGGCCAAATCACCCAATCCTCTCCCTCACCCCCGGGCGGGCTCCCCCCCCCTCTCCAACCCAGGTAGCCCTCACAGGCAGAGCCAACCAGGCTGATTAGTGCACAAGCCGAATAGAAAAAAGCGAGCTGCCCAGGCAAGGGCCCGAATGCCAGAATCAGCCTGGCCCGAGAAAAAAGCCAACGACGAAAGTCAGGTACAAAGGCTCTCACCCCCCCGTGGACCCAAAGGGTAGCCTGACGCCCAGGAGACCCCCCAAACAGTGGGATTTACAAAGGAGTTGTCATCTCCGACCCCAACCCGAATATGACGATGTCTCTGATTTAACTATCAATAGTAACTCATGGACGCAATCTAAGTTTCGCAGGGAAAAATTGTGGCTTTCCCAAGGAGTCCACCCCAGCAATAGTGCGATCAAGGAGATTTAATGTCAGTCCAGGAGACATTACAGCGGAAGCTGTTTCCCTTTGCCGGGTACAGTCTACGCGCTGCCCAAGTTCCGTGGCAAAAGAGGCCTGTGACCCTGGTGGGAAACAACATTCCCGCTCCGCAAAAGCCGATGACCGAATGTGGAGAGTTTAATCTTTGCCGTCGAGTTCAATGGCCCGGGGGGCCCCTGAAATTGTCAATGTGTACAGCAGGCCACACGCAGTAGCTTAGAACAGCAGGTATTTCTTCCCCAGACACGACCGAGGATCATAGGGGGGGGCTTCAATGACACCACCCCCCTCCTGGCTCCCCGCAGGGGACGGATGGGCTGGCCCACATAGCCAAAGTGCTTGAGGGGCATTTCCCCCAGACCTCTCCTCAAAAGCCAGGAGCCAACACAGTGAGAGGGGGGGTCCCAGACCCACCTGGCACTGGACCTGGTGGAGAGGATTTGGTGGTGTGTCGAGAACCGTCACTAGTGACCCTTAGGACAAACAACCCTCATGGATGTGGGGCCCGCCGGGAAAAACACGACCCGAACCAAAATGGAAAACAACAAGGCCAACGGGGGGCGTTCCAGGCGCCCCGGCCGCTGTCGAGAAGCAATGAAACCACACAGAGCGAAATTTTGGGAAAGGGTACAACCCGACTTGAAAAGCCATGATGGGCAGCCTCACGACCAACCCAAAACCGGCCTGGGTCCAGGGGTCACAAAAAGCCTGGGACTTCAATGACGAGATTAGGGAGGTCAAACCCCAGGGTAAATATGTGCCGAAAACATTTTTGAAGGCAAAGAACCCCCGACAATGCCCTCCCAAGGGGGGCTGCAGGGACACCAAGGAAAATGCCCGAGAGGAGGGAGGAAAAAATGGTGGGTGGTGTGGTCTTTTTGATCAGGGACCACCTCTCAGAGCTATGGAAGGGTCAAGCGAGCCACCAGCCCCCAGCCCGAGTGCACGCACCACGACCCCCCCGGGAGAGGCCAACAGACTGGCGCAAGAGTTCTTGCGAGAACGAGTAGCGACAGGCTGCCAGCCGAAAAGAGGGCAAGACAAAACGAAAAAAAAGACAGACTTTCTCACTCAGGAAAGGGCGCCCCAACCCGATAACCAGACGTTATTTTTCTCTGAGGGAAATAAAAGATGCACATAAAACCAGTTTCAACTCAGCCCCGGGCGATGATGGGATCCGTACCCATTTATCTCCCCCTGGGACGGTAGGGGAGCTTGCATTCCGCAACCATCAACAAGTCCCGGGAAACTTCCCCCTACCCAGAGCGGAAGAGGGCTACCATAGTTCCCATCCCCAAACCAAAAGGGGCCCGGGGAAGTACCGCCCCATTCCCCTTTCCCCAGCGGTCGGCCAAGACTTGGGGGGGATGGTACAAACCCGGGTCCCTGGAAAAGGGACCCCCACACGAACCCTCCAGGGTTTACCAGGGGGATGAGACAGCGCACAGCAAGCACGCTCTTGACACAATAAAACGAGCGCATCGTGGAGTATTCCTTGCCTGGGGAAGGGTTTCGAATTTGGGAAGTCCTCTTTCCATTTTAGGAGAGCCCGACAAAAAGGAATCAGAGGTAAATTTTTTGGATAGGGATACTTTTGGAAAGAACGCAGAGTCAAAACCAAGGCCCATCACAGCACTGCCCCTAGAAAAGGAACGACAGGGTGGGGTTCTCAGTCCCCTTTTTTTAAAACCTAATGTCCGATCCTCAACATAAACTCCCAGGGGGTGGGGAAGATATTCCCATGAGACGATCTTCTATCATTCCCCTGGACCACACGCAAACAAAGCCCCCGCGTTGTCTGGGCTTGGTATCGAGGGGTTGCAGGACAGGACTAAAGATCTCTGCAGCCCAAAACCCAAAACCCTGGCTCGAGACAGAGACTTCAAAGGGACAAGTCTGAAAATCCAGGGAATGGACTTGGAGGGGTTTTAGGAAAACCCCACCTTGGGGTAAGGGTAGACGGACCCTCTCCTTCCCCCAGGGGCCGTACCTGCTTGACCGAAAAAAAGGCAAGACTGTCGTCATGAGAGCAAGAGTGGAAAACGCATAGGGGCCAGACACAGAGTACTAAAATCATTCAGTACATGCTGTCAGGCCCATTTTAGACTATGCCCCTCGCTCTGATGGCATTAAGAGAAAAATAAAAAACCGATGGAGACAGTCCAAAACGAAGCCGCCCGGGTCATTTTGGGTTTCCCCAAGGGGGCGAAGGTCCCCAACCTCCTAGTGGGGCAAACTTCTCCCCCGGCCTCACGAATTTATCTAACGGGAGCACAATTCTTTTCAAAGGTCATCCCGGCTCCCAGGAACACAAAGCCTAAGACACAAAAATAGTCAGAGCCTAGAACAAGATAACGAGCTGTTTTCAAACAACTCCGGCTGTCTCCACAGCCAGGGGCTAATAGCCATTTAGCCAAAGAACGTACGGCCAAGGGGATGGACTCCCCACCCGGGCTTTGTCGAAGCTCCCGTGGGGACAAACCTCGTTAGAGTTCTCGGTCATGAGAGGCAAAAAAAGAATGAAAAATGTACGCCTAGCTAAAAGGGAGAAACCCCGGGGGCATTTCAAAACCCTCACCCCCTCCGGGGAGCAGAACATATTACAGGAGGATCGGTCGATCCCCCTTTACCCACACTCAGGCGCCGGCTTTGCAGCAAGGGGGCCACAAAACCAGAGGGTAACAGACAACGCCTCCTCGCTACAGGGGAAAGGAGGGAGTTTCTATCATGGGACACGAGCCACGCGCCGTGAGGGGAAAGGGCAGGGTATACACACAGATCCCAAAAGGAGCCGTCGATGTCTTCAGCAGCGCCACCCAAAGACAACATCACCTCCTGACAACCATCGCACAATAGCACAAAGGATGCTTGGTAGGGTAGAAAGAATTTTCATAAACTGGGTTCCCAGCCATATAGGGATCAGAGGCAATGAGTTTCTGAAGATTAGCCGAAAACGGCCGGGGATGCCCCCCAAACCCATGATAATACATCAGAGCCGAAATTTACTTAAGGGAAGTGTACGGTGACGGCCAAAATCCTTCCCCCCTACAGCTTCACAAGAGGAACCCAGATATTCCCCTCGGGCCCGCTGGTACTCAGATGCCCAAAGGCTTTAACCATGGCACTCTTGAAATAAACAAAGAGGTGCCCAAAATCATTCTGCACAGAAGGCCGGTTTCCACTTGGGGATGGGCAGATTATACAAAACCCTAGAAAAGTGAAAAGAGGGGTTGCATGCATTGCGGCGGCCGAACGCCACATGGTACACTACTTTGGGGAATTTCGGCACACGCAATTCCCCAAGACAACCCCACAGAACACAGCCGTGTGCTGGTAAAGAGATTTTGCGAGATGCTTAAACCCCGGCTACAGGAGCGCCTGGGCAATCCACCGCCACGGGAAGCACCCAGTGTCAGACCAAAAAATGAGAGCCACAAAAAGCTGACACAGGCCGGGCCATAAGTGAAAGGGCCCGGGGGAAGCCAGAAATTGCAAAAACCAAGCAAGCAAGCAAGCAAATGGGTTTTACACTCGGGTTACCGGGCGGTGGGGGTTGCAGCAGGCGCTCCGTCCCCTGGGAAGCATCTGCAAAAACTTTACCCAAACGACGGCTGTGTTTGTGGGGGTTTTTAGGAAGCGTGTGCACGCAAAATTCCAACTCGAAAAAGACTTTTTGGGGAAGTTTGGGGTGTGTAGCAACTCGCGCCCCGTGCGCGGAGTGTATGCAAGGTGTGTGTGTGTGTGTGTGGGAGAGTAAGAGTCTCCTTCCCTGTACGTTTAGGGAAGTAGATATAAAACTGCCTTAATTGGAGACCCCGAACCTCAATTGATGCATAATCTAAGACGAGCAACGCCACCCTTCCCCCTTGCTTATCAAGAGGAGTTTAATGGATAATTGCCCCCTCGCGGTCTTTTCAAGCCTTTTAATCCCCCCAAAAAGAACCCAATTTATGCTGTCACGGTTACACGTGCAAGAGTTTGTTTTGTGGTGTTTTTTTTTTTTATTCCATTCGTCATAACCACACCCTGCAAGGGGATTTATAATATACTTCCAGCGTCAGACAACACCCTGACATAACTTATAACCACACACCGCAAGGGTGTATAATTACTTAGACCGGGAAAACACACTGCAAGAGTACTTTATAATTTACCTTCATAAGAAAAAAAAATATTTCTTGTCCTATATAAGAACCCATACGGTTACAACAGACTTTTTGCTCTGGGGCGGTTAAGCAAGGAAAAATAAATACCTCCTCTACCTTATGTTTTTAAATTTTTAAAAGAGGAAAACGGGGCTTTATATATACATAACACCGCTTGCATCATCTGATGTATACCCAAATAACACATCAAGCGCTTTCGTAAACGCAATTAAACATCTACATTTAGACCCCTCATTAGAATACGAGATCGGTCTGGCGAATATCCTGTGCCCTTGAAATATATACGTTATTACACCTGATGATTCCACATGCTAAGCAGTAACCACAGCACGAGTCATTCGAAAGGAGTTCAATGGAGACTATACATATGATTTTTATAGGTATAAACCATCGAAGAAAAATTTAACTGGTTCTATTGCCTATATAATTGAAACAATTAACGATCGTATTATTGGAGATATCAGATCCGAATTAAAGAGCTCTATTTTTACATATTTCCCTCAGGGAAAAAATTTATACCGGGTTAGGGGTTTTCCACGGGGGAGATCTTCTGATAACGAAGGTGAAGCCCTCCAGAGCAAGCATTGTAGGTTTATATTAAATTCGGGAAAAAATTTGCGAAAAACTACGTTTTCCCTCGCATCAACACATTTATTTCGACTAGACCCCCAAACCCTTTTTCAGACGGAAGAATCTTATGTAGCCCCACACCCTCCCCAAAAAGATAGGGCATTGTTTAGTGATTGTTTACGAAATCAGGTTGCTCCGACGCCTTTCGGATCTAAAAGGGTTTAAGTATTGAAACCCTTTACATTTGATGATTATGGAGGAGGTAAACACGGGGGAAACATTTAAAAAACCCCGTTTTTTACCCAAGCGATGCGGGGATTCTCTCCTTCTAGGGGGGTACTCGAAAAAGGGTACCCTTTTATCGTTAGGGAAAGTTTTACTTCCGGCATTGAACGTGGGAACCAAAGTGCTAGATGATGTTACTTCCGGGAAAAAAATAAGGGAATCCCTTCGTGAACACGGTCTCGCGGCTTTCTCAGATGTGGGGAAGCGTGTCCTGAGAGGTCAAAGGAAAGCAAAAAGAAAGAAACTGAAAAAAAAAATCAACAACAACAAAAAAAGAGAAAATAGTGAAGAGAAAATCACTCAGTGATAGCAAGGACAGGAAAAGATATAAATCGATAAATTTCCCATGATATAGGACTACCATATTGGACGGTAACAGGTAACAATGTCTCACCTACAAACAAACGTTGTATCTGATGGAACCGAATTACAAATTCCGGTTGACTCCT
>NC_051426.1:2645129-2655129 GCF_015228065.2 Penaeus monodon | reverse complement strand
GCGACTGGACAGAACGACGCACCTCATGTATGTGCATGACGTGTCGTAGCAGGAAGCGTGATTAATTAACGCCGGAAACCGCAAGTGATTATCATAATCAATGACCGTAACCGAAGATCATTAACCACATTTAATGATGCCTAACACGCACACCTAAAGGGTACATACATATCCCTCTAATGATGCCTAACATGCGCACATGAAGGGTGTCCCCCTCTTTCCCCTCCTCTTCAAAGCCATAATAATAAGAAGAAGACGAAGAAGCAGCATACAAATAAACATGCATCCAGCTGCTGACATAGGCAAAGGTATGCACCCGATAGTATGGTGAAGGTAATTTACCCGATACCAAAAGCTACAGATGACCCCCAATCTCGACACCGCAATATTCATCATGTAACTGAATCGATAACTGACCAAGTTACAGGCGAGTGATCATAAATGATAACAAATAACCGTGCAAGGGAGAGAACCCTACCCCTACCACCCCCTCCATCAGGCCAGCCACACAACGGATTGAAGTCAGGCAATCATTCCCGGTGCGAGTTAGGCCAGCAGATGAAAATCACTAAGCGCATCTAATAATGGCTATTCACCGTGTCTGAACTTGAAGCTTAGCATACAACACAACAGGACGCCCCCGTAGGGATGGATGTGGAGGAGGGAGGGTTCATTAAAAAGCAATAATAAGTAAGAGGAAGAAGCAGCAAAGAAACAAATACCGCAACAGGACAAAATAGCTCACCCCATCCCCTCCCCCTCACCACCCGCCATGAGTCCTACCTTGGGAGACAAATACACCCCTGCATTGGAGTGTTAGAGGTGAGTGATCTAATGAGCGTGACATAATAACCGTGACAGGGAGAGGGAGTTCCCCTTCCCTCCCACCCTCACCCCTACCTCTCGCCCAGACCCAGCGTGCCCACCCATAGGTCAGCGAAAGAGGGTAAAATAGTTTCTCGCAGCTGCTCTCCGAATGCCATACGAAGTCATGGATATTGATCTGGAGGTGGAAAGAGGTAGGTAAAAAGGTTATGGATACTGATCCGAGAATAACATTTAGCCTTCTAATGTGTTTTAACGCGTAGCTTACTTTAAATCGCTAAAACACCCCAATGATAAGAATTCAAAGGAGTGAAAAGTATTATAAAATTTGTTGCTGTACTCACTATGCATTAATTTTTGTCTTCAAATATACGATACGGCAAGCAATAAATTATCTCTCTTTTTTAATATAGATAGGAAATATACTGTGTTAATGGTAAACCGCTGAAATGGAAAATGTATTGCTGTATGATAGAACTGACAGGGAAACTGCTAAGTTTCATCTGATGATACTGAAAGAAATGTGCTATAATGCTAATACCCATCTTGGGTTCACTTCAAACAATTTTCCAAGGGAATCAAGCGCAGTGAAAAAGGGACATCTGTAGTGAAAGACCTCGTAACATCTCATCGTTTACTCCAGGAGGTTTAAACAATTAAATATCTCTTCTCACCTCCACTTCTCCCATAAGTCTGGGATATTAATTATGGTTTGAAGAAGATGAACTTGAGGTGGCAACACTCCTGTCGGAGCCGCGGCGTGGCGACGTTTTGCCCTTCACGCACGTGAAAAGACTACGAGGGCTTGCTTGAGATTTGCGAAGTTCTGGCTTCGCCCGGGCCTTTCACTTATGGCCCGGCACTACGAGGGGAGGACTATTTTGTCACCAAGAGCTCCCTTGCAGTGAGTGAACGAGAGAGAGTGAATGAGTGAACGAGAGAGAGTGAGTGAGTGAACGAGAGAGAGTGAGTGAACGAGAGAGAGAGAGAGCGGAAGAGTGAGAGCGAGAGAGAGCGGAAGAGAGCAGAAGGGAGCGAGAGCGAGAGAGAGCGGAAGAGAGCGGGAGCGAGATATCACCACTTGAACTTCGGTCGCTGGCATTTCACCGAAGTCCCAGGGCACGAGTTTATCCGCGAGTGAGGAGGATGCCCGAACATAGTGTTGCCACGAACCGCTACTGTTTTATATTTGTATTTCTTTTTTAATGAATGTATATATTTGTATTTTGCTGCTATCCGTAGCTTTTCTTCACCCCCCTCCACTGAGGACTCCTCCTCCTCCCCCCCCTTTAGTTCATCTGACACCACTTTTAATGCTGTTGATAAAAAAAGGAATGTCTTCTGTAGACGCATGACAAGAAGAGGTAAACATTTTTATTCGCAATATTTTGCATCAGATTATTTTGCCTGAAAAAAATATATAGTTTAAAAATACACCACACAATATCTGTAGAAAATTCGCAGGTTGCCATGTAAAAATGTAGTTCCTTCGGTAAATTTATCCTTTGTTGAAAATCCCTGCTTTAGGCGAATCTATCTTTGTCTTGGGCCTCTATAAACTTGATCACAAGACGAGAAAACTAGTTGTATTAGTTCACCCTAAAACTTTTTATATTCTATAGACCTGCCGCACCTTTTTTTCCAACCAGTCAGAACAAACGTACCAACAAGAGGCTCCAGAAGCAATTCAAGGGCAAGAACTTGAGATCCGAGAAGAAATAAATCGTACTATCGCAATTTTCGTAAATCTAGCAGTCAATATAATCGGCAATCCACCAGTTTTTTTTTTGTTTTTTTTTTTTTTTTTTTAAATTGGCATATCGATTGTGGACCAGGCTGGACGGGTAATTATCGCGCGCAGGTGACAGGTGGGCAATGGACTCTAAGTATGTACAACAACGCCCCCCCAAGGTGGGGGTGGCCACAAAAATTTTTTGGGAAAAAAAAAAATACGTGTTAACTATCTTTTACAGCTATAGATGCGGCCTGTGTCTGTGTTATCCTCTTCGTGGTCGCATATTTCTTTTAGGCTTTTCCCGATGTAATCATCTGGGCTAACGCATAACAATTATGCTGAATGAAAATAATTAATCACAGGAAAATGATGTAGGGTTTTGAAACACGTCCTTATATGTTTGTAAGGAGGCGAGAGGGAGGGGGAGTGGGGGTACTCGCCAGTAACTAGAAGTGTGTGTAGGGGGGCGGGGGGGAGTGAAGGTATGAGGCTTATCACAAATATACCTCCTTTTGACCAGTTGTATTAGCTAGTAGATTTAGATTACGGGAAATTCTCACAATTGAATCAAATTAATATATAAAATCTATTTTTATGATCTTTTGACTTGACATATTTATTATAACATTCCTTACAAATGATGGCGCAGAATAATTATTTTCAATATATTCATTTGCCTTGTGCACGAGTAAATTCATTATTCAGATGCATTATGAACAACTACTACATTAATCAGTGTAAAGATAGGACAAGTCTCCATAACCATCTAGCAATTTAGAAGCCAAGTTGGAGAGAGAGAAAGCAGCAAGCACTGCTTTGCATCTCAAAACAAAAAGACTGATTGCCCGCAGTGGTCAATTGTCACGGTTAATTATCATATAGATTTGATTTCTAGAAAGCAAGATTTCAAAGCGGTTACAGTTGTGCATATCTTGTTTTAGCGTTTATTTATACAAAAAGTCTAACGAGAGTACTAACATTTATGTAAGTAGTACAAACTATGCTTTAAAAGATCATTTTTCGGTATTCTCAGAGTAAGCCACCTAGGCATGGCTCACCTTTACGTAAACCACCTGGGCATGGCTCACTTTTGGGGTGAGCCACCTGGGCATGGCCCGTTTTTGGGGTGAGGCAATGAGGCCTAGGTGGGTCACATGATAACGATCGGTCTGTCACGGGCGGAATAGTATACAGGGTGTGGTAACATTCGTTTGCTTTGTCATGTTCCCCCTCCCCCCCTCCTCCTCCTCCTTCTCCTCCTCCTCCTCATTACCTCGTCATCCCTCTCCTCCCTCGTTCCCTCCCTCTTCTCTCCTCCTCCGTCCCTCATGCCCTCTCTCGTTCTTCCTCACCTTTGCCTTTTCTCTCCTTCTATCTTGGCCTCCTTTTCATCCCTCCTCCCGTCCATTTTCCTTTTCCTCTCATTCTTCTTCCTTCCCGCTTTCCCCTCCCCCTCCTTCCCCTTTTTATCCCTCATCCGCCCCTCTCCCCCCCCCCACCAACACCACCCTCGTTCCCTCCCTCTCCTCTCCTCCTCCTCCCTCTTTCCCCCCCATTTCGCTCCCTCTTCTCTCCTCCTCCTTATTTATTCCATCATTTTCCTCCCTCTCCTCTTCTCCTCCTCCTTCCTTCCCTCATTGCCCTCCCTCTCCTCTCCTCCTCCTTCCCTCATTTCCCCCTCTCGTCCTTCTTCGCCTCCCCCTCCTCTCTGTCGTTCTCTTTTTCATTTCTTTCATTCTCCCTCTCTTTCTCTTTGTCTTTCTCAGTCGTTCTTTCTTTCTCTCAAGCTCTTTCTCTTTGTTTTTCTCAGTCGTTCTTTCATTCTCTCAATCTCTTTCTCTCTTCTCTCTCACTTTCATTCTCTCGTAATCACAATCGATAAATAATATGTATGAAAAATTAATGGCATAGAAGGGTGGCTAATGAATTTTCGGCTTAAATCCATAACTGTCACATGGGTAAAGGAAATATTAAGTGTGATGATAATATTAATAATGAAACATAGACCTACATGATAACCTCTCCTAGACAAAGAAAGTGTCCTCGGACACACATTGCATCTAACCACCCATGCAACCACTTGGCATGAACCCTCAACCGATGTAAGGCGGACAATAGAGCGACGCCAGGGGGGGGGGGGTCTACACACTCACACTCACACCCACACCCACACACACACACACACACACACACACAAACACACACACACAACACACACCACACACACACACACAACTACACACACACACACCACTTAATGTATTATCACCCTCCTCTCATCTCTCTTCTCCTTCTCTCTCTCTCCTCTCTCCTATATATATATATATATATATATATATATATGCGAGAATATAAAAATATATATATAAAACCCCATTATATAATAACATTAATTTAATTATATTAAATATAATATATATTATATAATATATAATATATATATATTTGTATGTATTATTATAATTATATATATATCTTATATTATATTATATATAATTCTCTTAATATATTATATAACATATATATGTATGTATGGTATGTAATATATATATATATATAGATTATATATATAATATAATATATATATATAATATATAGACACACACACATACATATTTATATGTATCTATCATTTATCATCTATATCTATCTATCTATTTATCTATCTATCGATCTTTCCACACACACACACACACACACATTTATATGTATCTATCAGTAGAGGGGAGATGGACAGAACTGAACACATTCACATACGTACATGAATGTGAAAGTAGGTCAGTGACCGTGACGTAACCAGTGACTTGTCGCAACCACAAACCGCAAACCACACTCTTACTCTCTTAATCTCTTCCTCTCTTTCTGTCTCTCCCTCTCTCCCTCCTCTTTCTCCCCCCCCCCCCCCCCCCCACCATCCCTCTCTCTCTCGACTGCTCAGAAATCAAACTTCTTATTTTAAACATTTCAAATGGAAAAAGTGAAAAAATCTGAACGACATAAATGTAAAGACACATGAATATTGTATATATGGACAGAATCGAGCACATTCACTACGTACATGAATGTGAAAAGTAGGTCAATGAACCCTGACGTAACCAGTAACCTTGTCGCAACCACAAACCCCAACCCCGTGTCCACAACAAACATAAATCAATACCCGGAAATCTTAACTACTTTCACATGTGCCTTTTATGTTCGTACATGACGCATCATAAGAGAAAAAATGAAACTAATGATGTGCTACAGACGGGATCCCCTCCAATGCAGGTGACAGGTGACATAGATCAATGATCCCCGCGTAACCACACAACCTTGTTTGAGAGGAAAGCAGGTTAATGACTACAGTGGTCACGAGGTAACCACTAGACCATAGCTAACGATGGCTAACAGCACACCTTACGGTTGAAATGGTGATCATAACAGAAAGATGACCACTTGAAAGTGATTAACTAATCAATATCCGTAACCGAAATCATACCCATACCCAATGATGTACAGACGAGGATCCCCTCCAATGCAGGTGACATAGATCAATGATCACCGCGTAACCACACAACCTTTTCGAGAGTGAAAGCAGGTTAATACTACAGCGGTCACGGGGGTTAATCACTAAAAAAATAGCTAATGATGGCTAGCACACTCCACCTTACGTTGAAAATGGCGCATCATAACAGAAAGATGACCACTGAAAGTGATTAACTAATCTATACCCGTAACCGAAATCATTACCATAGCAGTGATGTTAACACTCGGGCAGGTGCTACAGATGACTCACCCGTGGCTCTCCCACCCACACCGCAATATTCACCATGTTTGGAACTTGTACCGAGATCGATAACTGATTCTGTTACAGACGAGGGAACCGTCTCTCCCAAAGAATGAAACAGTTTTAGAAAAGCTCGCCTCGGTTGTTTATCTTCGTAGCACATCGTTCTTCACACCCACTCCTCCTAAATCTGCTCCTCCCCCTCTGACCTAAGCGCGATGCTGTATTTACCGCGAGGATGTAAAAAGGCGATTATAATCATAATTGGAGCTATAACATAACTTCACACAAACACTAAATATGTATTGACATTTATTGACTTAGAATTGGTGGGGCTTATAGCCATAAACCAAGCTTGGAGGTTCCTTTTCGAAGAAAACATAAAATTTGATAAAAGAAAACTTTAAAACAGTTAATATGTCTTTCACTAGTAGTATAAAATACATTAATTACTCGTATGACTGCAATACACAATCAACATAGGTTTCAAAACATTTGCCGGGGATTATTGTCAGAATTATAAATTCCATCATTCATTCAAGTTTGCTTTTTCGCTTTTCCTCGCAATTATTTATTTTTTTTCCCCATTCGGGGAGACAGAAATCCGACGATAGCAGGGCACGATTTGCTGTCTTTCCGGGCATGTCACCCCCTGTCGGAAGGAGCATTCAGATCTGATAGAGGCTTATAAAAACTAACAACCGCATCCGAGCCATTACATGCTTAGTATTTTATCAAATTTCCTTATGGTAAACAAATCTAATTTTATTCTTAAATGACAAATAATGCTTACCAAAGGTATCAAT
Organism: Penaeus monodon; assembly: GCF_015228065.2. NCBI lineage: Eukaryota > Metazoa > Arthropoda > Malacostraca > Decapoda > Penaeidae > Penaeus > Penaeus monodon. The sequence continues at coordinate 2,647,997 of NC_051426.1, read as the reverse complement.
ATATTTTATTTTTTTCAAAAAGTACCATCTAACCTTGTTATTAAAGAAGAAATAAAAAAAAACCGCCCTCGCCGGCGGCGGGGGCGGCGAGGGCGGTTTTACTTCCCGTGCGCCCCGTCCGCGTCAGTGATGAGTGGCGGGGGCGTGCGGGAATATAGAGCCCCTCGTCTAGGCTGCGGTTTAACATTACCCGGAGAAATATTCTCTGACGACGAAGAAAACGGTGATAAAAGTAGGCAGTTTACATGCTGAATGATTATAATGTAACCGCCAAGTAGAAGTTTTGTTAACAAGGCTGAGAATCGGTCACTAATGACAGCTAAAAGTGCACCACATTATGAGGAGTGCCAATGGCGGTCGCACATTTAGTGGGAAAATGTGCAGCATTCTCAGACGTATGTACTTGTCTCGCTGGGAAATGTATCGGAGGATTGTGACGTAGGACTTATTAGTTTCCTAAGGGAGTCTAATATTTTAAACAAAATATAAGGATGCATGGCTACGAGGAGGAACTGCAGAAGTCTCGATCATGGAGAGGTGTGAACTGGCAGGGAGAGGCTTATGCAGAGCTGCTCCCTTTTTCGCACTAGGCTAGCCAGTGGTGGCAGCTGCAAGCGAGAAGGCATGCAAGCGCTATATATATATATATAGTATATATGTATATGTATTCAAATATACATATGTGTATATATACATATATGTATACATATATATATATTTGTATATATACATATATATGTAAATACATGTATGTATATTTATATGTATATATGTAAATATACGTATATGTACATATATGTATATATACGTATATATACATATATGTATATCTATATATATTCATACAAGTATGTATATATGTATATGTATATATATATGTGTAAGCACTTGCACTGATTTAAGTAATTTTAGGTAGATCGAACCTAGATGCGATGAAATTTCTTGGGCAAGGAACTTTACCTCGATTGCTTATTTAGCCACTGGGTGGCTAAATAGGTAATATCAATGAGGACTTGCATTACTCCATTACTCCAGGTCAGTGCTGTTCCCAAGCCCGGATAAAATAGAGAGAATGATTACTTAAATAGGTAACACCGGCACTCTCCGTGGAAAGGAGCTGGGGACCCTACCACGTACTCACTCCAAGAGCATCACAACATGAAAACTACAATTAAGTATCATGCTGTGACCACGGCGGCCCAAACATGAACCTACCGTTAAAAAAAATATATACACATATATGTATATATATTCATACATATATATATATATATATATATATATATATATATATATACATGTGTATATGTATATTCATGTATACATGTATATATATATATATATATATATATATATATATATATATATATATATATACACATATATGTGTATATATGTATGTGTATATAAATGTATATATGCATATATATGTATATTTAAGTGTATATGTATATAAGTATGTATATATATGTGTGTATATATATGCACACATATAGAAAGAGGCAGAGATATGGATATATATATATATGTGTATATGTATATGCATATGTATGTATATATATATATATATATATATATATATATATATATATATATATATATATATATATATGTATGTATATATGTATATTTATGTATATATGTATATAAATAGGTATATAGATATGTACATTTATGCACACGCATATATAGAGAGGCTAAGATATAGTTATGTATATATACATACATATATAGATATATGCATACGTATGTATGTGTATATATATTTAGGCTCTTTTTGGTCAGGACGCGATGGTCTGTCTGTCGCTCGCAGGCGATAGACAGACCATAGACTATTAGGTCTGCTGAGCATAAGCCTTGGTATATGTGGATTAATAATACTGTGTACGATGTGTTATATGTTAAAAGTGCTATATATGTGATCACAGAACAATAGGTAAATAAGTGTCGATATACTAGTAGTGTATAGTACCATATTGTACAAAAACACCTGAAACGTTACCACTGTTCTAGCCTCCGGGCTAGAACAGTGGTAACGTTTCAGCCTCTCATACGAGGGGTCGGCGGTTCCCGCCCCGCCCAGGCGCGAGAAGTTACAACTGTCGCCTGGAGGTTACTGCTGTGGCTTGCTTGCTTGCTTGAGATTTGCGAAGTTCTGGCTTCGCCCGGGCCTTTCACTTATGGCCCGGCCTGTGTCAGCTTTTTTATGGCTGTCTGACACTCAGTGCTTACCGGGCACCGGGTAAGGACTCGGTTCAGCCGAGTCAGCACCAGCTGATACAGCGAGTCGGCATTAGTCGACACAGGCCGGGCTCCCCTCATGATATAGCCCGGGCGAGGCTAAGCTTCGCATATCGGACTTATTCTTAGGTCGTGAGCTCATTATCTCCCAGCATCAATTATACGAAGAGCTGCCATCACTTCCTATGGCACGACCCCTCGCAAGATGTTTTTGACAGGTCGCTCTTGTGGTTGATACAGACCATGTGTTGACCCCGTGGTACTCGCCGAGGCCTTCTCGGCGGCTGTGTTGTTGTTGTTAAGATTTGCGAAGATCTAGCTTCGCCTGGGCCTTCCATACATAGGGCCTAGCCTGTGTCACCTATTTATGGCTGCCTCATTTTATTCTCTGACACTCGTTGCTTGATACAAATGTATTTATAACATACAGACCTTTCCGATTGTAGTGTTACAGAATACGTGATATACCACATGTGTGATATACCAGCTGCTGATATGAAGTGTTTTTTCTTTGTTCGCAGTTCCATCTAACTATGAATGCTATCTCTGCTGCTTGTTAAGTATGACTAAACGTTCGCCAGACATATTCTGCATCTGCCGTGAACTACCAGTTACACTGATAAACGC
>NC_051426.1:2630129-2640129 GCF_015228065.2 Penaeus monodon | reverse complement strand
CACTGATAATGCTATCTTAGTAAGATAAAATCAGCGACTTTTCAATCTATTAGGTAAATGGCCTGTTAGTTGTATGGGCATGAGCGAGAAGGGCGAATTCTTTAGCACTGCATCTTCGCGTTGAAGCAGCGTTACAACTCGCACCATCGGCGATGAGGAAAAAAACAAATTTGTTTCACTTCGCGCCTTACCAGTGAACTTCGCAGAGACTGACGTAGCAACCGCGCCCTGTTCAAACGACATTATTTTGTCAAAGCGGGAGACGTACCGCGCCTCTCTAACCAATCAGAACAGGCTTACGAACAAGAGGCTGATGATGCAATCCAAGACCTATGGCTTGAGTCCCAAGAAAACATAATTTGTACTATAATAATTTTCGCAAGCATAGTACCATTGCATTTGGCAGTTCATCGGTTGTGTGTCGAGCTGCGCGGGCAGAAGGGTGTCAACATGTACAAACATGCTAAGTAGTGGTTACCACATCTGTATTTACGCAGGAAGTTTAAGCCTGTTATTTTTCTTTTATTTGCCTTATCGCCTGTGGGGACGTATGTTTGTGTAAGGTTGAGAGCCATAATAATGTCCTATTGAGAAGTTTCATAATTATTTTCACTGATTTGTATTCTTATTACAAAGATGCATTAATCGTGTAAGAACGGCTACTATAACATGTTAAAACATGAGCGGAGGTCGCAAGCTTACTAATCGCCTAGGCAGGTAAAAGTAATTTCTGTTGATTTTTTCTTGTGATGACTGCACCTTTGATATATTATGTTTTGTGAACATTTTAAAGAATACTGTCTTTAGTCTTTGTGAGTCAGATTTTTATTTTTACATGTGTACATGGAATGTCAAAAGGACTTTCCCATATGTATATGTTTTTGTCTTATATCTGCGTAATGCGAACATTTTAATAAGTGTTATGTGTTAATATGTATTATTAACAGACACACTCTGATATAGACTATGTGTAGACCCAGTGGTACTCGCCGATGCCTTCTCGGCGGTTGTAACACAGAAGACGAAGTTAAACCATACAGACCTCTCCGATCGCAGTGTTACAGAATACGTGATGTACAAAATCTGTAATATAACCAGCTGCTGGTATGAAGTATGTGTATACTAGCGGCTATCAAGGACACAAAGCTACGCCATACATAAGTATCGCTGTGTCTCTCACCCTTACAATACGACAACACTTATCAATTGAGCTGAAAATGCGGAGAAATGTTTATGTCAGATGCAAGAACGAAAATATTCTTGTTCACATAACAAGTAACCAGTGTCTACAAGTAATCTCTTGAAATGCATTACCTAAATAGCTAACATAAGCGTGTGTTGCCTTCATGAATTTAGAATTAATTTTCGTCATGCAAATATAGTGAGATACATATATAACAGACCAAATACTTTACAAGAGGACTTGGTATTTACATAAAGAACTCAATTCCATCGAAAGTTGATGATGATTGTGGCAACACAAGTGCTGAATATCTTAGTGTTCAAATATTGGTAAATCTATCACCATCATTAATGTATATAACCACATGATAATGATCTGCTACCTAAACCTTACTCAACTACACGATACACGATACAAGATGCAGTTTTGGAAGCGCGCAAGTCGCATAATTTTACCTATATCTTATGACTACGTAGTACTGTCCACAGATAAACACTTATTGATTATATCAACTGGTTTTGTCTTTGACAAGATTAGTTATTATATAATTCTTTTTTACCAATCAGGTGATATTTTAATAATGTAGTGACAAACACACGACCCTTCAGGCATGTATTATAACACTAATGTTTGAATTGACAGCCCTCTACACAAATGGAAGCACAGCCAGTTTGGACTGATAGTTTGGTATCTTACCCTGCTTTTTTGCATGTACAATGTTCTGTAAATATATGTTATCAGATCTCTCCTCTCCTCTCTCTCTCTCTCTTTCTCTCTCTCTCTCTCTCTCTCTCTCTCTCTCTCTCTCTCTCTCTCTCTCTCTCACACCGCTCTGCCCTCTCTCACCTTGTGACCTGCCCCTAGACGGTCTGTGATACCTTGACAATCAGGAACTCGCAGACCTGTCAGCTGTATATTGACCCAGTGTGTGATAATGTTCACATAATAATTTCTACAGTGATACAAAGAACAAACATTAATATTAAAAGCGAAAGCTCGTACGCATACTCCCAGATCTGCTGCGAGGCACCGTAGGCGACCCGTGTGTGTTTATTTTCTGTTTACTGTTTATTTTCAGGGACGGGGAATGACCGCGACCACTGATGGGACGTTGACGACGAACCAAAACATGGAACTGAGGGGAGATACGATGTCCTCAGTGAGAGGATATTGGTGGGGCCCCGTGAGGATGAAGAGGAAAGCAAAGAGGCAGCTATCTGCTTCTGTAGAAGTTGCTCCTCCTAGACACTTGTGTGCACACTTCAAGAACGATACAAATCTTCGCACACACGGGGAAAAGTATTGCTGGATCTCTCAGGCCCTAGAAATGGAACTGTACAATAAGATACATGGGTCAATTGAATTGAAAATTGGAAGAAATAGTGTATATGTCAGATGCAAGAACGAACAAATTCTTGCCCAAATAACAACTATTGGTACAGGTAGTGAAGTGCTTGAAAAAAACAAGGTCTTTGGTAAGGGGAAATGCACTAACGTCATTGTGTTCGATGTCCCAAGGGAAATCGAAACAAGAAAAATGACTCTATACAATGAACGTATCATCCATGCAAGACGCACGAAGATCAATGGAATGATGACCCAGAGAATCGTCATAACATATGAGGGGGGGGGGGGGGGGGGGGGGGTAATTAGCAAAAGTATCAAAATGGTTGAGGGCATGGCACCCTTTAGGTGTGCCGTTTTCAAATTCCTGACCCTGTTTTGCTCTAACTGCTCAAAGTGGGGCCACGGAACACGTGCCTGTCCACGAGAGGGGCCGCGATTCCGTTACTGCGCTCTTCCACACGGAAGCTCAGAATGTGCAGAAAAAAATTCTGAAGGAAAAATTATCCCTCGGAAATGCATGAACTGCCGACAAGACCACAATACCAATTCCCCATTGTGCACTTACTACCCAAAGAATAGAAAAACAAATGACAAAAAAAAGGCAGACCTTCCCCCCACAACAGCCCCTCCCAGCCCCGCACGTTGATGATATGGGGGAATTCCCACACCTGCTGAGGTCAACAGTGGTGGCCCCTGCAGAGGAAGCCATGGCACCGGCCACAGTACCAGCACCAACAGGAGTTACAGCTCCGTCAATTCAAGTATCAGCAACAACTTCAGCACCAGCTGCAGCACTAACCCTAGCACCACATGCTGCATCAGCTTCTACACCAGCTGCAGTACCGACCTCAGCACCATCTGCTGCACCAGCTTCAACATCAATTACAGCTCAGCCCTCACCGCAGCAGGACAAACAAGAGTCCAATGGAGAAATTAAGGATCTGCTACAAATGCTACTTCGGCAGATGGAGCAGATGATGCTCATGATGCAACAGCAAATAGCCCAACAATCTCAATATCAGGAAAGGATGTTTACGTTCCCTTGATCAACAACATTTCCAAGGCCCTGTAGTGGGCCTTGGAAATGGTCAAGTAAACAATGTCTCCAAGCAATCTCTTGAAATGTATTAACTGGAACATAAACAGTTTACAGAAATGCAAAGCAACTCTCTCCCAGTACCTTCACTCCGAATATGTTGATATGTTTTGCCTTCAGGAAGTCAGAACTAATGCTCGTTATGCAAAAATTGCGGGATACACATATTATGACAGACCAAATATTGCTAATCCTTCTATGAGAGGGCTTGGTATTTACATAAAGAACTCAATTCCATCGAAAGTGATTGATGACAATCGTGACAACACCTGTGTTGAATATCTTAGTATTAAAATATTTCTTGACGGTAAATCTATCTCCATCATTAAGGTATACAATCCACATGATAGTGAGGTGTTACCTAAAACTACTGACTGCATGATACATAGTGATACTGTTTTATTGTGTGGGGATTTTAATGCTCGCCATCCTCTCCTAGGCTCCGAGGGAAGTACCATTGGCAAAAACGGTAAGGTTTATTATGACTATCTCCAAAATACTAGTCACTCCATACACCTATTATGCCCCTTAGAAACAAGTCATTATCTGGGCAGCAAACTGGACTTTATAGCTCTATACAATCAGCACACACTACCAAGCACTGCAAAAGTCATCCCACTCTTAGTTAGGGATCACTGGGCATTAAGTATAACTCCTATTTTTTACAAAGGAGAGAGCCCCACCCGCAGCCATGCCTTCGGTACCATCTTGCTACTAAATATCATGATGAATTCATTGAAAGAATTGCCTGCTGGTATGAAGACTTTACTCCTACCAGCCTGGATCACTTTAATGAAACTCTTTGTCAACAAGTTGGCAATATTATTACTCAGCTACAACCTAAAAGCCCTGCCAAGCATGGGTTTTTATCCCCCAGAGGTAGACGTGCACAACAACTGAACAAAGACCCTGAGATAAAACTTCTTAGAAGGCTCATACTATCAACAGTAAGTCAGCTATGACACCTGGGGAAAAACCTGTACTTGGCTAGGGATCTTGTGTTTTTAGTAAAAAGATCAATGAGTTAATAATTCGAAAACGGGAGGAAAGATTTTATGCCTGGGCAGAATCAGTTGACTCCATGACACCCAATGAGTAAGGTATGGAAGGAAATAAGCAAGATCAAAGGCAATACATGCAGTATAACATCCTACCCACATCCAGATAGGGTAGCCTCATCTCTCCTCAATAAATGGTGTGAGGACTCTTCTACTGATAGTCTCCCATTATCCATTCGCGGATGCTCCCTTAAATTAAGCCATAAAAACGAAATTGATTATTAGTGCCACCTCTTACATGAGGCTGATGAACCATTTACAAGGGAAGAACTCCTTGCAGCCATTAAGACTAGCAAATCCACTGCACCTGGGGATGATGGAATCACTTATGACATCATCCGACTTCTTGCAAAGGTACAGGGGGAAAATCCTCTTCTTGATCTCTTCAATTTAACCTACACAGCAGGAATCTTGTCTACCACTTGATAAATATAAACCAATTTTTCTGACGTCCTGCCTGTCTAAAACCTGTGAAAGAATCCTCCTTACTCGTTTACTCCTCCAGATCAAGGACCTGATTCATCCATCTGTCTTTGGCTTTCAAAAAGGGAGAGGAACACAAATGTGTCTACCACAGTACCTAACTGGAGGGAATGCAGAGTCTCCTTCATAGATTTTAAGGGAGCATTCGACAGAGCCTCCCCTACAGCAATCCTCCATGAACTAACACTCTTAGGAGTTAAGGGCAAGCTTCTGCTATAGATTAAGGATTATCTGTCTTTGAGAAGAGCAAAAGTGTGGTACCAAGGCACCTACAGTGTTTATGGCGAATTAGATTTAGGCACTCCACAAGTGGGAGTATTGTCCCCTACACTATTTAATATACTTATGCACTCTCTTTGCAAGCTCAACGATGAGTTAGGAAACCTATGCAGCATCACATCATATGCTGATGATATTCTTATTCAGGTATTTGATAGGAGGGATTACGTTCTACGGAGGTTTAGCAAAAAGTGTGCTTCCCTCGGTCTCATAATCAACCCAGTATATTTCGAGATCTCGTAAACTACCTTACATTCCAAGGTTAGGTGGACAAACTATTGCAAGATCTGACACCTATAAATATCTTAATGTTATGGTGACTGCTCCCCACCCCATGTCCCTCAGCTCTCGCTTTACCAAGGATATTGTTCAAAACATCAAGGAACACTGCCTTGAGAGTTTAAGACCATTGCAATACATAAGTAACAGATATGTAGGTGCTTCCCTGAGAGTCCTAAGGTTGATGTATATCTCCTTTGTTAGGTCCATGATAGACTATGCAAGTCCAGTTCATAGGATGCTTCCACCAAACCCCTTGAAGTTTTACAGAACAAGGCCATGAGAATTATACTTTGATGCCCAATAACTGCCAAAGTTCTCATCATGAGGAAAGAGCTAGACCTCTCCTCTATTCACAGTCGTGTCATCCAAGTTAACACCATACTTGGCATCAGACTCCTGCAGATTCTACCCAGACTACAAATCTCCAATATTCTCTCAAACGAGATAAATTATAGAATTAGGCATAACCGACCTCGATACTCCAATCTAATACATTCCAACTTAGAATGGAAAACTAAAAACTGCTCATACTATTATGTTCTTCAATGTATGGAACACTGAAGCTATTAACATTCCAAAAACAGTACTTACTACTCTTTGACACAGAACTCATGTGCATGCTTATACTGATAAACTAATAGCACCCAAATCCATTGCTTCAAAAACAGAACTAAAAGCCCATTACTTGAAATATATAGATGACATACTACATCCCCCTCATCGCACGCCCTCACTTGCAATCTACTGTGATGCCTCCATTGGTCCTCATGGAGCAGCAGGGATTGGTGTACGAATTCCTGATGTAGTTTTTGAAGAAAGTGTGTGTATTTCCAACTGGACCAGCACAACTGATGCCGAGTCAGTAGCCATATATAATGCCATTAAGAAAGGTAGTGAGCAGCAGCGACACCTGGCCGTCTTTACTGACAGCCAGGGCGCTCTCCATAGGCTCACTGCATTTAATCCAGAAAACATGGTAACTAGAAATATCCTTCATGAAATTTCTCGTTTATCATAAAAGGGTATCCAAGTGTCACTATACTGGATACCCTGTCATATAGGAATATCATTGTGTGACAGAGATGATCGTTTAGCCAGATTAGCACTTTCCCATGAAGATCCATATTATGTAGTGCCGCTCTCTCAACCAAATGAAAAAACGTGTTATTAGCTGTCTTCGAGATTATGAGAGTCGGGTATGGACCACTGAAAAGATGAAAAAAGACGGACATTTGGCATTACGAGAGTATTGCTGGGACATCAGATACAGACAAACCCTATAAAGTCTATCATGGACTGTCTCGGAGACAGCAGGTTATTTTGACTAGGCTACGCATAGGATATCAGTACACTATACAATATGTACAGGATGCAGTTTTGGAGGCAAAACCAGTTTCATATCACCACTGCAAACATTGCAAGGCATCCAAGTCGCATAATCTTATCCATGACTTATTCTGTTGCATAAAAACTGCATCCTATCGATCAAATAGTACTGTTCACAGATTAGCACTTGTTGATTATATTAACTTTATTATAGACAATGGTCTTGTCTTTGACATGATTAGTGATATAAAAGTTTTTTTTACCAGCTAAATGATATTTTTATACAGTGAAAATAGCACAGCCCTTCAGGCATGTATATAACAATAATGTTTGACTAGTAGCCCTCTACACAAATAGAAGTACAGCCAGTTGGATAAATACTTTGGTCTCTTACCTTGGCCTTTTGAAGGGCATGTACACTGTTCTGTAAATAAATGTTATCAAATCAAATCAAATCTCTCTCATGCCCTCTCTCTCTCTCTCTCTCTCTCTCTCTCTCTCTCTCTCTCTCTCTCTCCCCTCTCTCTCTCTCTCTCTCTCTCTCTTTCTCTCTCTCTCTCTCTCTCTCTCTCTCTCTCTGTGATATAGTGGGGAGAACGTGACACCAATTTGATGGGACTTTTGGTTCTTGAGGTGTTAGCGTTAAAGTTGTCGCAGATTCTGTACTATATTACTGCGGGAGGTTGGTAGATGGTATACGGAAGACAGGCATGGCAGAGGCGCCCACGGAGGGGCGGGGGCTTTTTGGTCTGTGGGACCTCGATGTGCTGACCGAGCCGATGCTGAGACCAGAGTGACTTCGAGGTAATATAAAAGTCGTTTTTTGTACGGTACTAGATGAAATGTCTCTAATTATAAAAAAAATGGATAACATTTATCTTTGGTGAGTATCCACATAGGCTCTTCTGTGTATGGCTTTCATAAGGATCCTGTGGTCACATGTGTTGGACGAGGACATTTGATATGTTTGTACAACTAAATCGTGAAAATATTGGTAACTAGAATATCGACAATAATAATATTACAAAAGTAGTTTTATGGATATTGCAATTTCTGATGTACATTTTGAATATATACAAGATATGAGTTTACATATGAGTTATAAAGTAATCGGTGAGAGTTGGAATTGCTTGCTCTGGAGTCCCTTTGTTATTGTCATTCAACTCCGGGCGCAGGTCAAATTCGGCACGGGCGATAACTAGTAAAGTGCTGTGTACCATTGGAGCCTTAGGGTGTGTAAGAGGAGATAGGTCATTAAACTTTTCCTCACTCTCTAATTCTCTTACCTTCTCTCTCTGTGTTGCTCACAGACTCTCTTTCTCTTTCGCACTTTCTCTATCTCCGACTCTCTTACTCTCTGTTACTCACATACTCTCTTTCGCACTTTCTCTCTCTCTCTCTCTCTCTCTCTCTCTCTCTCTCTCTCTCTCTCTCTCTCTCTCTCTCTCTCTCTCTCTTTCTGCCACACACTCTTTCTGCTACACACTCTCTCTTTCTCTCTCTCTGATTCTCTCACTCTGTACTCACCCCCCCCCCCCCTCTCTCTCTCTCTCTCTCTCTCTCTCTCTCTCTCTATATATATATATATATATATATATATATATATATATATATATATATATATATATATATATATATATATATATAGTGTAAGCGCCATTTCACACGCTTAGTTTATTTGTGACAATTTGAGGTGACTGATACCATACTGATACTGATACTGGCGTTGTACTCGCTTCACTATTTATTGGAATGCGGTCAAACCTGTAATCAGTATATAACAATCATAATCACTGTCACAATTAGATTTACGTTCACTTACAATATTTCTAAACCAATGCTTATACTATTACAATCACAGAGAGTCTATATATTACGCTGTTTGCCAAGAACTCTTCTATATTATAATAAGTAAAGTGTACAATGATGTACATGTGCAAATGATATCTACATTTATACATTAATGTATTTGATACCTACGCATAGCGGGAACAGTCAAGGCCTTTAATAAGTCTCCAGATCAGTCCTTATATACGTGTTGTCAGGCCTGTGTTAACTCTCGAACTGCCCTACACACCACTGATGGCCTCTTTCGTGAGGCGCACCACTCTATACATCCGTCAACACATGGGTCAAGGCGTCCCTTGTCGCGGCCCACGTGGAAACCATTAACCCGAGTTGATCTGGGCATCTTGGCGAGGATGATGTGTGGTCGCACTGTCACACCGCTGACACCAGCGGCTACATACATACATATATATATATATATATATATATATATATATATATATATATATATATATATGTACGTATATATATATGCGTATATATATATATATATATATATATATATATATATATATATATATATATATATAGAGAGAGAGAGAGAGAGAGAGAGAGAGAGAGAGATATCCTCTCTCCTTCTCTCTCTCTCTCTCTCTCTCTCTCTCTCTCTCTCTCTCTCTCTCTCTCTCTCTCTCTCTCTCTCTCTCTCTCTCTTCTCTCTCTCTCTCTCTCTCTCTCTCTTTCTCTCTCTCTCTCTCTCTCTCTCTCTCTCTCTCTCTCTCTCTCTCTCAAACTCTCTCTTTCTTCCCCTCCCTCTCTGTAAGAGGCTGTAGATGCCTCTAAACAATGGTTGTCACTGGTTGGGCAGTGATAGTGGTTATAACGGCATGACTCTTTATTAAGGAAGAATACAGCACAGTAAGGGAACACACGAGACGATGTCTTGGGTAAGCTGAGCGCAGGGTCGCCCTTTTCGGGTGCCCCCCTCCGAAGTGTTTCCTGTTATCGCCGAGGTGGGGTCATGTCCCAGGCGGTGTCCACTGATTAATGGCTGTCACACAGCTGCCCAAACGGATTCCACTGATTAATGTCTCTCTCTCTCTCTCTCTCTCTCTCTCTCTCTCTCTCTCTCTCTCTCTCTCTCTCTCTCTCTCTCTC
>NC_051426.1:2615129-2622629 GCF_015228065.2 Penaeus monodon | reverse complement strand
CATGCTCTCGAATCCTCATCGTCTTCTGTTAAGTCAATGAGAGGAATCAAGTCAGCATATAATGGAGGCGGTGCAGACGAGGGAAAACTCTCTATTGTCTGATTACTACCGCATGCCAACAAACTCCTCTCACCGTGCGATGACCCGTTGCCAAGATCGAAACCGTGCAAGTGCAACGGTTGTGTATATATATTGCCATACAACGCTGGAAACAGTGACCCCTGCATCCCTCCAGGGTAGTACACAGGAGATGTGGGATTTTAAATCGAGAATTGATTCTGTTACAGACGAGGGAAACCGTCTCTCCTAATGACTGAAACTGTCAAAATCAATAATAAATAGGTCACACAGGTCTGCTAATGACCGATAATTTCTGCTCCTCTCTCACTGTACCATAGATAAGAATACAATTAAGTGTAAAGGATTATAAAAACTCGTTATACAATATATGCTTTTATTTTTGATTGTATAAACACTATACAATGCGCTCGCGCACACACACACACACACACACACACACACACACACACACACACACACACACACACACACACACACATACACACATACACACATACACACATACACACATACACACACATACACACATACACCACCACCACCACCACCCTCTTCCATACCCTCCCACCCCCACCCCGCAATATTCATCATGTTTAAACTTGTACCTGGATCGAGAATTGACCCTGTTACAGACGAATGATCATCCCTCCTAAATAATCATAATCCATAAATGTCCCTCTAATGATGTCTAATACACGCACCTAAAGGGTTCCTCTCACCCTCCCCTCCAAACTAACCCTCCTTCCCTTCCTACCGCCCCTGCCCCACATTCCTCCATACCCAAAGCAATAATAGTAAGAAAAAGAAGCAAACAAACAAATCACAAGTCCTACTTAAGGAGATAATACAGCCCTGCACTGAAGTGCCAGTGATCACCCCTCCTAATGAATGATGCAATCATAATCCAACCCAATGCCAGGTGTCACTGATGACCCACCTCCCTCATCACCCCTCCTCCCCTCCACACCCGCCCCGCAATATTCTTCGTGTTTGAACATGTACCCGGATCGAGAATTGACCCAGTTACAGACAAGTGATCACCCCTCCTAATGAATGAAACTAACACAAATAACAGGCTAAAATTTTCTGTGTAAATGTAAAATGCGATTACCACTATTTCATATGTTTGCACCTTTCATGCTTATAAAAATATAACCTAATAGATTGAAAAGTCGCTGGTTTTATTCTATTTAGAGAGCATTAACAGGGTTTTCAAGGTATCTACACCAGGTCAAAGACGGGTTTCCTCCTCGTATTTACGCCTGAACACCTAAACAACCACCTCTTCTTGCTCAGAGGTAATGATGAAATAATCACAAAGATTATAATCAGTATCTTTATTTTTTTTACAAATGCATAATATAACAAAGGTGCAGACCTAATAAGAATAATGCAAAAGAAACGACTTAATTTCGCAGAACGACTGATAAGCCTGCGACCTCCTCTCATATTTTAACGTGTTATACTAGCCGTTCTTACATCCCAAAGACATCTTCATAATAAAAATATAGTTTATTGAAAAGGATCATGAAATTCTTGTTGTACTTTATTATGACTCTCAAGCTTACACAAACATACGCCCTAAGAGGCGATAACACAAATAACAGGCTTAAATTTTCTGTGTAAATGTAAATGCGATAACCAATATTTCATACCTTTGCACGTTTCATACTTATAAAACTAAAAGGGTTATTTACCTAATAGATTGAAATGACGCTGGTTTATTCTATTTAGAGAGCATTAATAGGGTTTTCAAGGTATCTACACCAGGTAAAAGACGGGTTTCCCCTTCAAATTTACGCCTGAACACCTAATTATCTACCAACTAGCGTCACTACTTGCCCATATGTATAACTATTGTTTGAACTTGTAACTGACTTGACAAATGGCCGTGCTACAGACGAATGATCACCCCTCATAACCAATAAAAAATAACCGCGCAAGGGAAAGAACCCAACCACAGGACGGATAGAAGTCAGGCCAGGTAATGACCAAATTCAAGGTGTTGACCCGAAAACAGGTGATCCTTCCTTCCCTTCCTACCGCCCTGTCCCTCATTCCTCCATACCCCATTACAAACCAATAATAGTAAGAAAAGAAGCAAACAAACAAATCACCAGTCACAAGTCCTGCTTAAGGAGTTAATACAGCTCTGCACTGAAGTGTTACAGGTGAGTGATCACACCTATAGCTAAATGAACGTGACGCGATCAATATGATAGCCCGATGTCAGTTGTCGCTGATGACCCCACCTCCATCATCACTCCCCTCCTCCCCATATGCCTTTATTATGACTCTCAAGCTTACCCCAAAACACACGTCCTAAGAAGCGATAACACAAATAACAGGCTTAAAGTCTGTGTAAATGTAAATGCGATAACCAATATTTCATACTTTGCACGTTTCATACTTATAAAACTAACAGGTTAATTACCTAATAGACTGAAAAGACGCTGGTCTGATTCTATTTAGAGAGCCTGAATAGTGTTTTCAAGGTATCTACACCAGGTCAAAGACGGGTTTCCCCCTCATATTTACGCCTGAACACCTAATTATCTACCAACTAGCGTCACCACCTGTCCCACGTGTTAACTCAGTTATGTTTTGCTAATTAACCTCAAGGGACAATGCGGTATATGTAAAGATGTTGGTTATTACAGTGAGGGTTTGCCGGCACAGTTAAGACACCGTTTTAACGAGTGATTGTCTTTGATGGTCGTATTGAAAGACGCAATACTATTAGTATTTTATTTACGAAGTATGATACACACACAAAAAAAAAAAAAAAATAAAGACAAACATAATACGCATATAAAGATTTGGGCTATAATATTCACTTTTCACTGTTCATTGTTTTCAACGTTCATATTAATTACCGCGCACTTCACATAATCTTGACCAGCACCCAGTCTCCATCTCGCTGGTTCTTCTTAGATTATAGCCGGTAGTACAGCTCCTCAATATCTCAGCCCACAGTTCTAAAAGAACATTAACAAAAACGAAATACAAAAATGACCCGTGTTCCCATGTCCATGGGTTAATCAATGTAATTTATATTTCAACTTAATGTACATTTATACAATATCAAAACAAAGCTATACATTGTTATAAATATAAGACATACCTTATATATGATTCTAACTAAATTGTCAGCAGCCGACATGACACTAGCGTGGCCCACAACTCGGGACTACCACACCTCTGCGTAACAATCGTCACGGCCTCCTCTGCTAGAAAGACTTTTCACCTTGCTTAGGCCTACCACGAAAGCTACCATACCCCCACAGACTACTGTGACGTCATGCCCGCGAACTGTCTCGTTACACTAATTAACGATTTTTTCCAGATTATGAACTGAGATGGTATGACAGTATATTTCCTAAAATGTTCCTGCCGCATTTCTCGATGTTTTACAATCTACAAAGCAACTTAGGAAATATATTTAGTTTTCCCTTAAGACCCATATGTATAACTATATACAGACGAGCGTATCCTTCCATAAGAGATCGCATAACAAAACATCCTCCGTTTTATGATGATATCAGCACAGAAAGTGGACTAGCTCTACAGCAATTTACACCCCCTCCTCGAAATTTTCTATAGTACCTGCCTACACGTATATAGGAAGAAAAGAACGATGCAACGGTAACAAATATGTTTTCGCATTCAGGCACCACTTATTAAGTAATACATACATATATTTTTCTTAAATCTTTTACAAAGAGAGAAAATATCTTTAAGTCGACACTGAATAAAACTTGCTACTCGACCTCTTCCACATTTTCTGAAGAACTTGATATACAAGCATGCCAAATGAAGAAAACATCCTTCACCTATAATTTTTCACTATGCCACTAGTTGCTGCAGTGACGAAAACTGTTAAAGACCCATGTAAACTATTTCTATCTTCAAGAATAAAAAAAGAAGGCTTTGATTAATTGTTAACACATTTTCCCCTTTTAGCAATTGACTCTTTATCAAAACCAAGAACTTTTATGAAATATGAAAAAAAGAGGTAAAATAATATAACTTGTTTGCCCCTCATGATATAATGCTTTTATAAGTGTTCGCATATTGGACAAAGACACACACAAATTAGCCTAAAACAGAGATTTTTGACCATGGGTACTTTTACCAGAGGGAGTAAAAATATACATGGCACCCGCGATGCGATAGATCTTAGCAGACAGCATGTGATTTTCCAACTGATGCGGTTTTTTTTTCTTTTCTTAAACCGAGTTATCAACAACTATATATTATATTTCTTAATCAAAACGTTCTTTGCAAAATATAAAAAATAAAGGTGCTTTCTTGTTGTGTGTCTACATTAGATATTCTTGTTTTACATGGCAGTAAAGGGTATATGACGAGCAACATACAGTCGAGGAGGTAAGTTATAGAGAAAGGGTTGAAAATCACAGTCCTAAAGGGGAAAAAGCCGCAACCGAAGCAATATTTTCTAAATGACAAGTAAAAAAGCATTCGTTTAGGAGAAAAATATTCGCATTACCTCATAATAAGGGAGGGAAAAGCTTCTTTTTCATAACTTAGAGAAAGCAAAATGCCCTTTTTTCAAATACAAGGGTGATTGAAGTATATGTATATGAACTGAGCAGTTTTTTTTCAGACTTGGGAAATATGGTAAGTGTTAAAATGTTATAACATTGCTATCATCTTTAACAAAAAAGTCTTATTTATCTAAAAATGCCTTCCTAAACTCTGACAATGCTCCAGGCAATATCCAGATAACGGACGACCACAGACAGGTATCAGGGAATACCCCAGCTTGTCACGAGATAATGACTTCACCGGCATAGTAAAACCATTAATGGACGTGCAAAGTGAGGAAGAGGCAAATAATAGAGCGACACCATGGAAGTACTTTTCTCGTCTCCTTTCGTGAAGAACTGCATACTTAATGAATATCTACCATGGAAATTGCACCCCTTCAATCATTTGACCAAGGTAAACCCCCTTGTTCTAGATAGCTAGAAAGTTTTAGAAATGCTCGCCTCGGTTGTTGATCTTCGTAGCACATCGTTCTTCACACCCACTCGTTCCGTTAGCTCACGGTCTGTTCTCCCTATCAAACATGCCATATCTTGTTGGCGAGGCCTCACCCTTCTCCTAAATCTGCTCCTCCTCCCCTCTCCCCTCGACTAAGCGCGATGCTGTATTTACCGCGAGGATGTAAAAAATGGTGATTATAATCATAATTGGAGCTATAACATAACTTCACACAACACTAAATATGTATTGACATTGATTGACTTAGAATTGGTGATGCTTATAGCCATATCAAGCTTGGAGGTTCCTTGGAGAAAACATAAAATTTGATAAAAAACAGTAATATGTCTTTCATTAGTAGTTTTAAAATAGATAATTACTCGTATGACTGCAATACACAATCGACATAGTACAAACATTTGCCGCGATAATTTCTCAGAATTTATAATTCCATCATTCATTCAAGTTTTGCTTCTCGCTTTCCTCGCAATTATTTATTTTTTCCCATTCGCAGACAGAAATACGACGATAGCAGGGCACGATTTGCTGTCTTCCGGGCATGTCACCTCTGTCGGAAGGAGCATTCAGATTCTGATAGAGGCTTATAAATACTAACAACCGCATCCGAGCCATTACATGCTAGTATTTTATCAAATTTCCTTATGTAAAAGTGTAATTCTTATTCTTAAATGACAAATAATGCTTACCAATGGTATCAATATATATAATTTTTGCATAAAAGTACCATCTAACCTTGTTATTAAAGAAGAAATAAACAAATATACCCAAAACTATTAACATATTTTGTCTTAGAAAAAAAAAATCATTGATCGATTGATTGATTATTTTAAATTATCTGCTCCGCCTACGGCAAAAAACACCAATAAATATTATATAAAAATCAAATCATGAGTACTGTGCTTATAAAAGTATAAATATTATGCATCCTTATATTTTGTTTAAAATATTAGACTCCCTTAGGAAACTAATAAGTCCTATGTCACAATCCTCCGATACATTTTCCAGCGAGACAAGTACATACGTCTGAGAATGCTGCACATTTTCCCACTAAATGTGCGACCGCCAATGGCACTCCTCACAATGTGGTGCACTTTTAGCTGTCATCAGTGACCGATTCTCAGCCTTGTTAACAAAAACTTCTACTTGGCGGTTACATTATAATCATTCAGCATGTAAACTGCCTCTATATTCCCGCACGCGCCGCACTCATCACCGACGCGGATGCGCGCACGGGGAAGTAAAACCGCACGCGGCGGCGGCGAGGGCGGCGGAGGGCGCCTTTGACGGTGGTTACCTCGTGATCATTAACCTGCTTTCACTCTCGACAAGGTTTTGTGATTACGCGGTGATCATTGATCTATGTCAACCTGCATTGGAGGAGATCCTCGTCTGTACATCACTGGCTATGAGTAATGATTTCGGATACGGATATTGATTAGTTAATCACTTTCAGTGGTCATCTTTCTGTTATGATGCACCATTTTCAACCGCAAGGTGTGCGCGTTAGCCATCGTTAGCTATGGGCTAGTGGTTGCCTCGTGATCATTAACCTGCTTTCACTCTCGATAAGGTTGTGTGGTTACGCTGTGATCATTAATCTATGTCACCGGTCACCTGCATTGGAGGGGATACTCGTCTGTAGAACATCATTAGTTTCATTATTTCTCTTATGATGCGTCATGTACGAACATAAAATGCACATGTGAAAGTAGGTTAATGATTTCCGGGTATTGATTATGTTGTTGTGGACATTGGTTGCGGTTTGCGGTTTGTGGTTTCGTCAAGGTCACTGATTACATTACGGTCACTGACCTACTTTCACATTCATGTACGTATGTGAATGTGTTTAGTTCTGTCCCTATATACACTAAAATTGATGATATGGTAATGACAATGATACTACTACTAGTGAGGATGATGACTGTAGAAAAAGTATGAATGAGAATTGACAAATGTAGAAATGGTATGAATGAGAATGAATAATTTCACAATATTGATTATTTCTAACGAATGTTCAAACTGGTTAAAATACATCTCTTGTACCGTTAATATATTAATTTTTATTCATACCATTTCTACATTTGTCAGTATGAATGTGATGATGGCGATAATAATAATGATTGATAATAATAATAATAATAATAATAATAATAATAATAATAATAATAATGATAGTAATAATAATAATAATAACAATGATAATAACAATAATGATAATGAAATAATGACATTTGTCAATATGAATGTGATGATGGTGATAATAATAGTGATTAATAATAATGTTGATGATGATGATGATGATGATGATGATGATGATGATGATGATGATAATAACAACAACAATAATAATAATACTAATAATAATAATAATAATAATAATAATAATAATAA